>NC_079907.1:3893523-4084351 GCF_024868665.1 Triplophysa rosa | reverse complement strand
ACTATATACTACCCGGTACAATGTCTCTTATATGTTATTATCCCCCATTTTCTGTAAAATAGTCTTTATTTTATATATGCACAATTTAGAATCTTTTAGACTGTAAATCGTATTATATTGTATTGTCATTGTGTTAAATGTCTGTACTAGAAGCTTCCAACACCAAAGAAAATTCCTTGTGTGTGCAAGCACACTTGGCAATAAAGCTCTTCTGATTCTGATTCTGATTCTGATTCTGATCAGGGAAGTCATCTGTATTCATACTTACTTTGCATTATTGTATGTTATTCCTCTGTCCCAATCAGTGTTGGGCAAGTTACTCTTAAAAAGTAATTAAATTACTAGTTACTAATTATATATTCAATAGTGTAATTAGATAACTGTACAAATTACTCTCTCCAAAAAGTATTTATTTACTTATTACTAATTACTTTCTATATCCTATATCAACCTTGATTAGTTTTACGCTAACCGAATTAAGCTTGTTTAGACAAAGTCGGACCGAGTACCAAAACAACCTTGTAGCCAATCAGCAGTAAGGTGTACAGTGCACAGGACAGACATTAGTTGAGCCGAGGGCTGACGAAAGTGAAAGATGGGGGTATGGGTGTGTCTGTAAGTTAGACTTTGAATTTTGATGTCAATTCCACTATTGCACACACATATAGTACACAAAGTGTTTAGTTTAATTACATCAGAAGTAACTGTAATTAAATTACATAAAAATTTAGAGTAATCCCTTACTATACTTTTTCAAGGGAAAAGAACTTAAATGACAGTAACTAATTACTTAGTAACTTAGCTCATCTTTGAGTTTTTTTCTTTTTGTATTTATCCGGCATGTCCATTTTGCCTGAACCTGCCAAGGACATCGTTTTGATGGACATGCCATGGAGTGGTTTAGCTTTTCTCATCTTCAGCGCCCTGTTCCAGGAAGCCATGACAACAGTCGTCTGTCATGTTGTTGCTCGGCTATCTGACGGCATCATATCCCGGAACACGGTGTTAAAAACAGACCGAAAAAACGTACTGACTAGGGCTGGGTAAAAAAATGGATTTAATTGTTTTTGGATCGATTTCATTTAAATTTGCAATATCGATTCATAAGGCATGAGATCGATTTTTTTTCCCCATGAAGTTAACCCCAGTAGTCTCGTGCGTGATGACGCAGCAGCGCGTTTATGTCAGGTTGACGTTCAAGCGCGCAAGCGTGCATACACAAAATGACCGACGCAGGTAAAACCGCGCTCAGCAAGCCGTCCCAACTAAAGTCTGACGTCTGGAACCATTTCTGATTTAAAACAACAAAGGACAAAGAGCTTGATAAAACCAAAGTGTTTTGCAAGATCTGCCAAGCGGAGCTCAGTTATTGTAGAAATACTACAAACCTCAGAAACCACTTGACAATGTATCACACTACGCTAACGTTAGCTTCCGACAACAAGCCGTCCGGGGCAAAACAAAAGAAATTGAAGGAATTACTAACATTACCAGCCGATTCTCCGCGGGCCATAAAGATAACAGAGGCCATCGCAACTTTTGTTTGCAAAGACTTACGCCCGTACTTGGTAGTGGAAAACGAAGGCTTCAAGCGGCTCATTCAGGTGCTCGAAACACACTACGTTATGGTGCAGCGTAAACATCTGACTGAAACTGTTGTCCCCATGATGTATGCATGTGTGAAAGACGACATCCTAACGAAAATGCAGTCAGCAGAGAGAGTTTAAACTGTCCAATTACAGTACAAGTTTGCATTTAAAACCTGTTGTTAAAGGTGAAGAGAAAAAATAAAGTACATTTGTATTTTGTAACACAGTTGAGCCATTTTCATTATTTAAGAGCAGATTGAATTGAATCGAATCGAATCGTGATTAATCGATTCAGAACCTTATGAATCGAAATCGAATGGATTTAGGAAATTGGCCACGATACCCAGCCCTAGTACTGACTGCAGCAACACTTTGTGTTTGGTTTTACATGAAGGAGCTGTGCAAATGTCTCCTTTGTGGCCCTCAGGCAAGAGCGAGACTGGTCTGGATAATTGGCACTGGTGAACAAGAGGGTCCTTGCATGAATCCTTAAACCAGAGTTGAGACTAAAGGGCGTGGATCTCAGTAATACCCTTGAGAGCTGTCTTAAGGGCGTTATTAACCATCTCTGGAAAACACCAGAGGCTTGGATCTCACTTGCTCTGTTGGGGCCTTTAAAGTGCACTGTGGCCATAGCATGGCATGGAAAAGCTTGTGTGAGATTTTAAGCTTGTGAATGTGCGCTGTATAGTCACATTTATTAAAGTTACATATGTAGACCTTAAAAATGAATCTCATTTGCATTCTTGTTTTATTCAAAATAAATTGAATTGGTTTCAAGGTGGTTTATCAGTTTGTGTGTGCCATTGGAATTGAACCCATGACTTTGGTGTTGCAAGAGCCATGCTTTTCCAATTGAGCTACAGGGACACAAATGTAAATCTGCTAACAGCTTGTTCTATTAACGCGTCCAGATGCTAAACTTTGAAACAGTTCTATAAATGAGTCACACATGGATATCTTTTCCACACAACCAAACAGGGATTTAAATAACATCCCCACCAATTTTAAGAGGTAGATTATATTGATGCAAATCCACGTTTGTTTTTTCCAGCAAGATCCGTTGTCTCCACAGGGAACATCTCACCCTAGGCATATCTGTCTCGTCTACCCCTGGGCTGGAAAAGTCTCGCTTCATACACGCTGCTGAGCTTCACGCAGAGGTGTTGATAGAACCTCATGTGAATCAACATTTCTTCAGTCTATAGTATACTATCATTAGCTCTGGAGTGGGTTGTGGGGAAAGCTAGAGGCCTAGGCGCACCTATTCTCTCTTTACAGTCATTATTCCTTATCCACAGGCACATGGATTTTGCACAGGCATGCACAGAATATGATCAATAAAACATTGTCACCCGACACATTGTTTGGGTGAGTTTGCACCATCTGCTTTTTCATTCTTCATTCGACATGTTTTTCAACACTAATTTTGTTCCAATATTCCACATTCAAAATGTTGTTGGTGAACCTTATGGACAGTTATGAAACTTTGTTTCTGAATGTGTTAAATGTTTCTAAAACAACGTAAGAATAATGTTTTTATAGAAACCTTTTAAAGACTGTTTTAGCGGCAACAACATAAACAAGTGTTTTGTGGCCCAAACATGACTTCTGGTAGACCTCCGCAAAGAATCTATAACTGTTGAGTAGTTTTAATTTAATTTAATTCAATTAATATACAATAAAATATTTATATATATGAATATTCATATAAATTAAATATAAAATACATTTCTATATGATAACCAGACACATACCGGAAATTAAAGCGGCCCTAACACACGCGGTTTCATCAGCTTCACTCACCGCATGCGGTTCATGTCCGGCATCTTTTAGCGCTGGGACGACTCCATATATCAGTTTCAAACGATCTCCAAATCCAGCGTTATATCCACCGTTTATATAACATTCATCACCCAAATGCAGCGAACAAACAAACACCTGAACTTCGCGAATGTATGCTCTCTCTCTCTCTCTCTCTCTCCTGCACACAAGTGAAAGTGACGATGCTCCTTCTCCTGCTCTCCTTGCTGTCGCGTGGGCATTTTCCGGGAGAATTGTCCAATAAGGGACTAAGAAAAATTGTTACGAAACCGTTTTATATGTTCGAAAGAAACTTTCCGAAACCTGTACGATCGCTGGGGGAGTGTAGCGAGCACAGAAATACTATGTAATATGCCCAACTCGTTTTTTGACAAGTTGACCGTGTTAAGCATGAGAAGACAACACGTTTAACATTGTGAAGAAGTCAGAATGCATGACACACCATTGCAGCACCCCTTTAACTTCGAGTCAGCGCGTACGTCCGGTGAAACGGTTTGTAATGTTTTTAGAATGTTTAGCAAAAAACATAATGCTCTATTAATGTTACTGCAAGAACATTTTTGCTAACTTTGAGAGAAACTTTAGAGAACATAAGCCAAAGGTCTTAGAACATTCCTTGTTAGATGGGAGCACTTTTTCTTATTTAAAGCAGAGATTGACAGTAATTATGCATTTTTACTCTACTTCAGCAGTGTTTTAATCATTTTACTTCACTACATTATAAATCATACTGTATATCATACTAATACTCCACTACATTTCATAAATAAATGTTTTATGTTTTTCACCTTTATTGTTTTATTATTGTAGTATATTAAAAATCAAGTACTTTATTTCTTTTACTCAAGTAATATGTGCGTAAAAATTTTGATTTTTTTAAAAGTAAAAAAATATATGAAATATTTATAAAATATAGTGGAGTAAAAATGACGATACTGTTTATGCTTTATACTGTAGTAAAGTATTTTTTCTAAAGTACAAACACTCTGATAAAGTACAGATAGTTGAATATGTACTTGAAAGTAAAAATACTTACGTACTGTCCACCTCTTCTTTAAAAACAAGTATGGTACCATTGTTGCCAGTTTTATCTAATATGATTGACTCCGTATGTTGACATTTTTTCAGTCTATCCTCATTCAGGTAAATATGGAGCCATACTTGTGCCCATCACCTACACAGAAAATAAAACTGCTGGAGGGTGTTGACAAGACGGCCATCGAGTACACTGACTCGCATTAAAGGGACTTATTTCATTTCATGTTTTTTTCACCAGGTATGCATGTGTGGACTTTTAAAACTTTATTTAGAAGCTCACATTTACCAAAACCCTTGAGGCTTGTTTCAAAGGGCTAAATTCACTGCTGGCCTTATCTCAACCAAACATTCTCCTGCAGCCACAGAAATCACACGCGCAGGTTTCACTTAAGTTAAGCGAAATCTGCAAATCCTAAGGCTCAGATACCATCTCGCGTGAGAATAATCCAGTGACTGAGTGCTTTAATTCAAACCGATTGGCTTTGCAAAGTGTCACAATTCCACAATTGATGAAACCTCCATCAATGGATTGAATACAAGCTTCTGAGTCACGGTGGGCCAAGAAGCCAATCACCTGAGTGCTTTTTGCCCCAGCAGGCAATTCCACGAGAGTATTCGGATCAATTTAGCAGAGTAATAGCTTTGTCTGGGTTTTGTGTGCATGTTTAATTTTTCACCCTCGAGCATTCTTGCAGATTTACAGTTTTCTGAAAACAGTCAATTTGAAGTTGGATAGAATCAGCACTGACCCTGAATCTCTGTCTCTCTCTCTCTCCACAGTTATCGGTTTTAATAAAAGCGAAGTCTCAGAGTCTGCGGAACAGAATGCTAAGATGGCAGTGGGACTACAGAAGGGATCACAGAGAATAATTGAAGAAACATTCTCAAACACAGGACTGCCAAAAACGGTTGGTAAGAGAGAGTACTGAGAATGTGAAAATTTTCAATAGACCAGGGCAGTAACCAGATTAGTTTAACCTTTAGTTTTGAATATTTGGTTACGTCCTTATTCTGCAAAATATTTGAATCTACCTTGAAACCTGTATGTCTTTCTTCTGAAGAACACAAGAGTAGATATGCTGGTGACAACAACGGCGGTACCCATTCACTTGCATCAGTTTTGTGCCCATACAAGACGGTGAGTAAATGATGGCAGAATTTTCCTTTGGGGTGAACTATCCCTTTAAGGGTTGTTTATTTGTTGTACTTTTTCTTGAGTGTCGAGGTTTGGTTAATGCGTTCATACAAATGGCATCAATCCACAGCAACAAAAACAACACAAAGCACATTTTCATGGTCAAATAAAAAAATATTCTTGCGAATCCAGTTGCCAAAGGCATACTCGCAATAAGAACAGAAAGCAGACATGAGATATAATAAAACATCAAAACATTCAGTTTGACAGTAAAATGAATTAATTCTCAAAAGAGATGACTCTCTGACGCTTCGCTCTCCCCTGCCTAAAACGCCAGTCCTCTGAGAGCAGAGCGATAATGCGTAAACGTGCGCACGCTGGCCGTAAACAGCTTCAAACTGGACACAACTAGGCACTTGCTTGGACGTCTGATTCATGTCTGACTCTGGGCTGAATTGATTACAGCAGCTGTCTGATTGCTGGCCGTCCATCTGCCGCAGCCAATCTAAATTGCAGCTCCTCCGAGGGTCTCGGTGCCCCTCCCTCCTCCAGTCCAGTGCTGATAAATCAAATCTCAGCCCGTGATTCAGCCCTCACTTTCCTCAGCCATGCCAACACGGGAAACGACTCGCCATTTCTGGGGCAATTTCCCCGGAGATTGAATTGAAGTGATTTATGAGCCACAGCCATGGCATGCAGGACTCATGACTACATGGCGATGAATGTTTGTGAAGTCAAAGAAAACAGAGAATGTTCTTTGTGGGCATGAAAATGAAAGTCAAACACATTTGAATGAGAAAGATGTATGATCTCATCTTTTTTTCTCGTGTTTGGTGTGTGTGTGTGCGTGTGTGTGTGTGTTTTTTTGTTTATATAGTGGGTTGCTTTTGAGAAGATATTTCACAGACCAGATTTCTGAACAATTTTGACATTATTATGAAGCCGAATGGAAATACAGTAGGAAGAAAACTTTGATTATGATAAAATGATTGGCAGTGCCACATCAGACTAGAGTGTGATGTGGGTCACACTTGCTTTGCCTTATAAGTTTTTGGAAAACTTCAGATGAACAACAATTTTAAAGTTTTTTGTTTTTTCCTCTCTTTAGAATTTCAATAGATTTGGATCGTGTCTTTCACTATACAAATTTCTTCAAAACAGCTTTGTCTTACAAACACCCAAGTGAAAGCGCCAGAGGCAACAGTGGTGAGAAAAACATCCTGAGATGTTGGATGAGGATGAAACCCGGGGAGGAACCAAGACTTGGACGGGCATGTGTTTAAACAAATCTTTGCAAAGCATTTATACACTCATAGGAAACAAATGAGACTTTTATTCTTTTTCATAGACAGCTATTAGATTTAAGAGAGGATAAATGGTGTTACAATTTTTGGATTTTTCATTTAGGATCATCTCTATGGATTTTCTCTAGAGTTTCATAGAGATCTCAGCAATGTCCTAAATTGTGCTCAAATTTGCACATTTCAATTGGATCTGCTGTTAGATAAAAAGTGGGATAAAATGTCCTCACGTTCACATATCTTATTGTTTCTGCACTTTCATCCGGGTGTATGTTATCCAGCTATGCATCATATACAACCCCAGAGCCGCCGGTTTAAGTCAGCTGCAATAAAATACTGTAACTCAAAGACAGGAAATTGCATGTGCAATTGATCGAGCAGAAAGTCTTAAAAGTGAACATTTCTTAAAAGTAACCCTGCCGTCATATTCCGTGGGTGGAAGTTGAACTTGATATTGTATATTTTCCATAGTGCCATGAATGCTAGAGGTCATGTTTTCTAAATTTAACACTACCGCATGTCAAGCTTTTGGTCCACACTGTAAAGTCACAGTGTGCATGATTCGGTCAGGCAGTGGCTTCCATCTAAAATGTTATCAGATACTGCATGTGCCATTGAATTTACTGTAATACAACTCACAGTTCTTTGATGACAAATGAGCCATTTTTGTCTGAATGGTTCTATACAGGATCTTTCTTTTTTGTAGTAGAAAAATGTTCTTTGATTATAAAAAGTGAGAAAGAAATGGTTCTTATAAGAAATATTTTAGAAATATATAGAAAGATATTTTATGGTACCACTGTGAGTTAACAGTATCTGCCAAATGCATAGATGTAAACATATACAGCCACAGAAAAACATTAAGAGATCATTTCAAAATATGTTTTCAGTTGTTCTGAATTTACGTGTTTAGGTGAAATTATCACTTTTGTTTCATTTGAACTACTAACAACATTTCTCCCAAATTTAAAATAAAAATATTGTTTCTATTTGCATTCATTTGCAGAAAATGAAAACTGGAGAAACCGGTCAAAATTACAGGAAAGATGCTCTGTATTTTTTCAGACCTCAAATACTGCAAGAAAACAAGTTCATATTCACTTTTAAGCAATATTTGAAGAGTTTGGTTCCAAAATGAGAACTCAATTTCTTTCAAAAATCATGTTTTTTATTGTGCATTCCAATTAATATCAATCAAACTGCAGTTGGTTTGTTTTGATTTTAGCCATAATAACTAACAAAATACAGCTAACTAACACAATAAAACACAATAAAAACATGATAATATAATAAAATACATGATTTCGATTTTTTTTTTAACTGAGTTATTTCATTTTGGAACCAAACTCTTCATTTATATATTTAGGAAAGTACCAAAATAACTTTTTTAATGTGATAACCTGGATCACAGTTCTCTTGCCATGCTGTCAGTCTTTCACATTGTTGTTGGATGACTTTGTGTCACTCCTGAGGTTTGATTTTGTTGAAATTCAACAGACACTGGACTGGAATGACCCCAATACATCTAGAAATGTTGAATAAATGAAAATTTGGAATGGTCTCTCAATTTTTTCTGCGGCTGCATATTATTGTAATGTACTGTTATCTAGCCACCGATCCTTCAGTAATGTGCTCTCTGTGTAGTTTACACATTGCTTCCTATAATTTCTTTGGCTCTAAAAACCATTCCTTGTTAAGGGATTGTAGGGCCAAGGGGTCACTCTCTGGTATTTACCTTCTTCAAACACCTCTAGTGAACGCATGGGGTCCTGGAAAGATCACTGGAGCGGTCATAAGAGCAGAAATCCCATCATGCCGTGTGACAAAATCTATTTGATACCACCATTTCTCTATGTTAAATTAAACCGCCGTCACCTGCTGGGCTTATCTGTCAAACTGCTCTCGCCTCGCTCATCCATTTTAAACACGATCGATCGTAACATCTGTGCACTGTAATAGTCTTCCTTCACAATTATAAGGATGTTGTGGCTGTTTTGTTATTTAATATGGCTAGTGGTTTGGGAATATCTCTTTTATATATCATCGCCATTGTCTTTTCAAATATTGATCCCACTCCGTTACGGGCGGAGCAGATGTGACAGGATCATAAGCTTCATATTCTAACATTTTTCCCCCAGGTGAGATAAATTTGTGATGCCTGGAGCAGCTTGCTTTAATTACACCCTCTCTATACGCTCCATTGAATTACAATGGCAGTTCTTTAATTATGCAATTTATCAAATTCTAAATATGGAAAATCTCGCTTTAAACCAACTGGGATAGTCAAAGTTGCCCCTTAAACTTGAAAAATGTTTCAAAAAGCTGTCGGATTTACAAAACGTATTACTTTACAAATCATCTTTTGATCTCGCTGGCTGATCACAACCAGAGAATAAAGCATTCATTTTACAAAATAACTTCAGCTTTGGGTCATTACAGCATTCGTTTCTCACGGGAGAAACACACGGCCATCAAACGTGACCATAAACTGCTGCACGTAGTTGGTAGAAATCATTACACATTGTAAAATGTGACAAAATTGAGGCCGAAGATCAATTTTGTTTGTTATACTGTAAGATAGATTCCAACTCTCTAATTTAATGTGTCGCATTTTTAACCATTTGTAAGATGTCGATAAACCCTGCACGTTCTTCTTGGCAATGTGAAAAGCAAACCATATTAGTTGTTGAAAATTATTTTTAATAAATGTAGCTTGAATGAACCTTGGTATCTCTCATTATATTGATGTTGCTGTAGTTTGCAAAACCATATGGTTTGGGGGTTGTTTCAACGTTCACATTATCTTCTTTTGTGTTCTGTAGAAGAAAGAAAGTCACACAGGTTTGGAATGACATAAGGGTGAGTAAATTATGACAATTATTATGACACATCTGATCTGGTTTGATCGGTTTGTTTTGCACTGTTGGGCATGTTTCGCTTCTGTTAAAAAGTCTTTATTATAACTTTTCATTTTACTCTTTACAGTAATTCTTTAAAGAAGGTGTTTGTGACCCTTGTCACTGTGTTAATGTGTTTTTTTATTTTTTTATTTCACCTGTTCTCATAAGCCTCTCCCTTATTTACAGTCTTCAGTTTTCATTGGAGAAATAAATGATTCGTGTTGACAAAATGGGTTTTGTTGTTCACTAAAGGACTTTTCTTGGTGCAACAAAAAGGATTTGTTCTTCTGAAATTGTACCTTTTATCGGTCAGAGCAAGTTTCCAAAGAAACAGCGCTGGAGTTGGATGAAAATCTGCAAGTATGCAGCTCGCTGTCTCGGAAGAATTTTTTGTATTGCTCATCATGTGTTGCGTTTTTAGGGCTCCAAAGACTTCACATTCACAGATATGTTATGTGGAAGTATTAACTTTGTCTCAAATGTTTTTCCTAAAGACACCAATGAGACAATTGGTGACTGTAAAAGTGTAAAAGTTATCAAATTGATGTGAAGAGCACAGCGCAGATTTGGTCTTAGAAGATTTTGATGAGAAATGTTAATGAGTTACTAAAGTTTGACTCAAACTATGTTCATATTTGCTCATTCCAAAGTATGAGAGTTGTTAAGATCTCTCCTAAGAACTTAAAACGAGACACCTAAGATTATTATGTTAAAGGAATAGTTGACCCCAAAATTCTGTCATCATTTACTCACCTTCTTGGCATTTCAAACCTGCGTGATTTTCTTTCTTCTACAGAGCTCAAAAGTAGATATTTTGAAGAATGTTGGTAACAGAAAACCGTTGGTCCCCATTGACTTGCATTGGCTTTGTGTCCATAAAATAGGGACCGGAACTGTTTTTGGTTATCAACATTTTTCAAAATATCTTCTTTTGTGTTTTGCAGAAGAAAGAAAATTACACAGGTTTGTAATGACAACAGGGGATAGTAAATGATGACAGCATTTTTATTTGGAGGTAAACTACTCCTTTAATATTAAAGAGTATTTGTTTTCCCTTTGAGGTCATCCATTGTTTCTGACCTTCAAAAGTTTGAGACACATTTGTCTTAAATAACTGCATTGACTTGATCTTAAAGTGTAAAATGTTAACTTTCCTTAGTTAATTCACTACAGCTGATTGAATTTGAGGTACAAGACCTTTTTAAACCTTTATTTTGTAGCTATACAGTCTGAAAGGAAAATATCACCTCTAAAAGTAAATCAGCAGTCTCTCTCTCTCTCTCTCTCTCTCTCTCTCTCTCTCTCTCTCTCTCTCTCTCCAACAGTTATTGTTATTCCCACATCCATAAGGCAAGTTATCAGCATTTTTCATTAATATGTAATTACAGAAAAAAGACTGTGGCAGGCGAGCGTGGCGTTTCAAATGTCACCTCTTTTAAATGCCTCTGACAACAAAGCTTTAAAATGGCACAGCTCTAATGATCCGATTTTAATTGCTCAGAATCAAACAGTGAGGTACCAATTACCATCGTCTCTTATTGTTAAGGTTGTTCAGCTGTGGCTTTCAAACAAAGCTGCACCCGGCCTGTCCGAGCCTACGTCAGGAGGCCGTTTTGAATGCGCGCTCGGCATGACCGCATAGCCAAAACACGGTTGTGAACTTTGGCGAATACAAGAAAGGAAGTAATTTTCTAAGAGCTGGCGTGATGGAGCTCAGCGAGAGAACGCTGAAATCGTTTTCTTGCTTCCTGACCGGTTGATGTCTGGGGATCAGAGATAGTGTTGACCTCTAACTCGCACAATGTGACAGCGCTGGGTTTCATTCACGGGAAAAGTGGATTAATTTTCGCGCAAATTGACTGTTAATTCGGCTATTATCTCTGGCCCTGATTGGCTTAGAATGACTGCTGTGCCCCTCTGTGTTCCCACCGGTATCTGTAGTGTCTCAGATGTCCTGGCGATTGGGACGTTCTGATTGTTTTTTGCTGTTGGGACTGCTCGCTTTCCAGATATGTTACTTCCTAACAGTTCTGTGTTTAACCTTCAGAGGGTTCGGTTGCCCCCCCACACCCACCCAGCCCATCATTATCCCATAATAGTACAGAAATGAACTGTACTACTATACACGCTCACAAAAAATGCTTGGTTGTTCGTGTAAATATGGACATTTTCAAAGTTAAAGGAATAGTTCACCCAAAATGAAAATTCGGTCTTCATTTATTCACCCTCGAGTTGCTCCAAATCTGTATAATTTATTTTTGTTCTGATGAACACAGAGAAAGATATTTGAATGAATGCTTGTAACCAAACAGTTCTTGGCCACCATTGACTACCATAGTAGGAAAAAATGCTTTATAAATTTCTTTGTTCTGATAATAATAATAATAATACATTTTATTTGTAATGCGCCTTTCTTGCACTCAAGGCGCTACAACAGTATAAAACAACAAAAACAACACTACTCCATATAACAATCACAGTGACAACACAATAACAGCAATGTCAACAGCAAATGTAAGATTATAACTTAAAAGCTTCACTAAAAAGATATGTTTTGAATAATTGCCAATCAGAAGAACTTCAGTTTTTGAACAGTTTAACTGTAGGAAGTTCTGTTTCATCCAAACCTGTATTTCCAGTAAACAAGCAGATAAAGTGCTGATGTAACATCAGGTTGAGTACTAATGTAAATCTGGGTATCACCTGCATAGCAATGCTAACCCAGACCATGCTTTTGAATAATTTGCCCAAGACGCAACATATAAATGCTAAAAAGTGTAGGACCCAATACCGACCCCTGAGGGACGCCCTGCCGCAATAGAGCAGTCTGAGATCTGTTTGTACCAGAATAAACAAATTGAGTGCGTTCTGAAAGATATGATTCAAACCATTTTATAACTATAACTATATATAAGTGGAGGGACCAATCCACTTATGTAATCTGTCCAGTAGTATAGTGTGACAAATGGTATCAAATGCAGCACTGAGATCTAACAAAACCAAAATGCCACAAGCTCCAGAATCCGCTACAACAAGGAGATCATTCATTACCCTCAGAAGGGCAGTCTCCGTACTGTCCCCAGACCTAAACAATGATTGAAAAGGTTCTAGTAGTCTGCTCGCCGTGAAATGATTTTGTAGCTGACCAACTACCACATGCTCAAGAACCTTAGCAACAAATGGCAGGTTTGAGATAGGCCTATAATTAGACATGTTGGCAGTATCACTCCCAAATTTGTTAAGAACTGGTTTGACTGCTGCGCGAAACAATCCCTGAAATAAGTGAGGTGTTCACAATCGCTTTAATATGAGGAATAATAACTGGCAGACATTTCTTCAGAACACTAGTAGGAAGTGGATCAAGTATTGAAGATAAAGGGATTCATTGCTGAAACCAATTTTGACATAAAATCAGAACAAACAGCAGTAAAACTTGAAAACAGAGGAGGGGAAGTAAAGGAATGCAGGTCTAATAGCTCAGATGAAGCAGGGACAGATGCAATAGTATTATAAATGTTCTCAATTTTGCATGAGAAATATTTAAGAAATTCATTGCACTGCTCTGTGGTAAGGCAAATAACCCTAGTGATTGTATTAAACAATACTCGTGGATTAGAAACCCCACTACTAATGATCGTTGAATAAAACTTATTCAATTTTATTAATGGAATTTAATAAAATAATTTCATTCAATGGAATTATGGTACTCAATCTGATGCTGTTCATACATAGGTCTGTGAACTGTTAGGCCAGATTTCCTATATTGTCGCTCCAACTGCCTACCAGCTGCCTTAAGCTCACGAAGCTCAGGCTTATACCATGGAGAAGATCTCTTAAAAGAAACAACACGTTTCTTCATGTGGGGCAAACTCATCCAGGATAGATGTAAAGACAGCATTATGTTGGTCAATGGAGGTCACAGCTGGTAGTTCACCGATAGTATGTATAAGAGTGTCTAGGTCAATATCTCTGATTTTTCTAAAACAGATTACATGCTCATTGGTTGTCTGTGGAGAAGGTGGAAACACATTAAAAGTAATAAGCTTGTGATCACTTATACATGATACATCTGTACATTCAAACTGGTCAATAGACACACCTGTAGCACAAACCAAGTCTAATGTATGACCATACTTATGCGTTGGGGAGTTGACATATTGAGTGAGATTAAAACACTCTAATGTTTCCATAAAACAGACAGTATTATTGCAATTTTTTGTTTATATGGATATTAAAATCACCAGTTAAAACAATAGCTGAACAACTTGCACTGATAAGTGTCAAGAGCTCAGTACATTCAGAGAAAAATGCTTGGTTACGTTTTGGAGGACGGTAAATATTTAAGACAAGAATTGGTGAATAACTATTCAATTTGAATGCCAAACATTCAAATGAAGAAAAGCAAGATAAACACTGTGTGATACAAGTTGTGATAAACACAAAATAATATATTTTGAAGAATGTAGGAAAGTAAGCAGTTCAGGGGCACTTTTGACTACCATTGTCATTTTTCCTACTACGGTAGTCAATGGTGGCCAAGAACTATTTGGTTACAAGCATTCTTCCAAATATCTTTCTCTGTGTTCATCAGAACAAAGACATTTATACAGGTTTGAAACTACTCGGGGGTGAGTAAATGAAGACAGAATTTAGATTTTTGGGTGAACTGTCCCTTTAAACAACAGTTTGGTTGTTCCATATTCTACCCAACCATGGGTTGAAACAACACAGCGTCTGGGTGCCGCATCAGTCAAGGTGATTGCTATAAAACTTTGCTGTGGACTCACCAGCACTTGCTTTGAAATGCAAAGTTTATATGTAACAAAAACATCTACGATATAAAAGTCTGTCAGTCCAAACCTTCCCAGACTTTCTTTAGAAGAACACAAAAGACGCTAAAACAAAATGCCCTATACAAATAAAAAGGAACAAAAGCAAGCTTAAATAACACAATAAAAATAATATAACATATCAAAAGTAGTGTGCAATTCATTCCAAGTTTTCTGAAACCATAAAGCTTTGTGTGAGGAACAGACATTTAACTTGCACCGCATGCGACAACCAATGGCATTGGGCTTTGTTAATGTCAAACATGGTGTGATGATCATATAAGATTTATAGCCCACAGGTCACGTAGAAGCTACTTTCATGAAACTTTAATCATTATTTCAGGAGCTTGCAGGGTTTGTTCCAATTCACTCTCATTATTTTCAAGAGAGCACCTCAGAAACAGTGTTAAAACTTTTGTGTCCATGCAGGAAAAGAAAGAGTTTGAAAAAGGATAAAGGCAAGTAAATAACGACAAAATTATGCATTCAGTTTTTATTTTTTATGTCCAGCATGACAGGGAAGTTTTAAACCAATTTGCTTAATCCATAATGTACTTTCAATCTAAAAATCCAATTGTTGTTGATAATTGTTTATTCTTTAGACTTTGACAGACATGTCGATCAGCAATTCAGCTTTCTGTATTATTTGTTTCCAGCAACTGTTAACACATTGTGATGAAGTGATATTCTTCACAATCAGGTCTGATGAATGAAGAATGGGTGAGAGGATACTAGGGCTGCAGCTATCGATTATTTTAGTATTCAAGTATTCTACTGATTTTTCCATCGGGTATTCGGATAATAAGTACTTTTTCTTTATTAAAGAGCAACCCTAAATATACAAGAGAAAATAAGACAGGTCTCTTAAAATGAACAACTAATTTGTTTCCTTTTTTGAAAAATTAACATTTATTGCTGAAATTGCATACATTAATATCTGTGAAAACTAAACCCATTTAGTACATTCCATTGCCACATTACATTCAAAATGCAATATAGGCCTAATACAAATGTATAAATAAGAAACATTAATAAAAATAGAAAGAATAATTTCAAAGGTAAACAACTCACTTCAGCTTATGCATGATGCATTTAGTTTATCTAAATTAGTTTTAGTTTCTTTTTTAAAATAGTAATACATTTGTTCACATAAAAATACAGTTAACCAGACTTTTATTTTGGCAGGTCGTCGGAAGACGCTTATTTTTTAGTGCGTTAGCTTCACTCAGTAAAATGTTCTGAAATAAACTCTCAGAGCAACTCTGGAGATGAAGTTCTTGTGTTCATGTCCTCATAAAGCGCAGACAAATTCATGAGCATCACGCTTGTAGCATGTTAAACTGTGCAGTTCATTCACTCAGACATGCAGAACAGACAGATGACATGTGTAAATAACATGATTCGGCATCTTTGATGGACTCAATGCAGCCGGAAAACAAGTTTCACTCGCAAAATAGACTAAAACTAAGTAAAATAGCAGTTCACCATTTCAATAAGCTATCAGTTATTTATCAGCATGAGAAATACATGTGAGCTTGTGAACAGACTAAAATGCGTGTGTGAAGAGCCCTGTAACATGAATAGAGTTTAGCGGGCTGTGCGTCAGTAATAACGGTCCGTGGGGAAACGCAGTGCTCCGTGTGTACTGTAGTTAAATGGATTAAACGAGGCTTCGAGGCAACAAAAATTGCCTCGATGATTTTTTGTATTCGAATTACTCGAGTTACTCGAGGAATCGTTTCAGCCCTAGAGGATACTAAAGATGGGGAGAAGAGATGGTTGAGTGAAACAATCTCATTTCAACCACTTTTCATTTACACTATGCATGAAGAATGTGCTTTGTGTTTTATATCGATTCACAAAAGAACCATTTAATGTTCATGTTAGTAAAAATGTAAAAAAATTCTCTAGCTTCTTTGAACATTTGAAAATGTTTTGACCATTTTCCATGATGACAGAGTGTTTAAATCTTTATATATTTATGCTGTCCTTCCGAAACCTTGGATGTCCATAGTCATGGAGAAAACACTGTACTTTTTAAATGATGAAATACTGTGTTGTCAAGCACTTTTTAATCATTTTTATTTGTTAGATATTTGCAAAACCCAGTGACAAACATAAAGGCTGAGTAATAATAGTGATTTATGGCAAAATTTGGAGATATGAAATTTAGCAGCATCTAGCTGTGAGGTTGCGAATTGCAACCAATGGCTCACTCCACCCCTCCCCCTCCATTTCGAAGCACTTTATGGTGGCTGACAGTGGACAAAGATGTTGTCGCATTTTCGCTTCTTTGATGAAGTAGATAACATGTTTACGAAACACGCTCTGTAGAGCAGTTTGTCCGTTTAGGGCTACTGTAGAAACAACATGGTGAATTCCATGTAAGGGGACCCGCAGTGTATGTAGATAGAAACAGCTCATTCTAAGGTAATGAAAACATAACGCTTCATTTTGTAAGGTCTTCATACACCTCTGAGGACATAGTTATGTATATGA
This sequence comes from Triplophysa rosa, assembly GCF_024868665.1. NCBI lineage: Eukaryota > Metazoa > Chordata > Actinopteri > Cypriniformes > Nemacheilidae > Triplophysa > Triplophysa rosa. Next base: position 4,067,236 of record NC_079907.1, on the reverse strand, counting down.
TATTGCATTTCTGTCAATAGATCCTCCAAAAAATTACACATTGGACCTTTGAAGCTCTTTAATGCCATAAAATCAAATGGGAAAAATATTTATTTACAAACACACACTCTACTTTAAATGATAACTTTCTCGAAGCAATAGGTTAATAATGTCCAATTAGCCGTTTACGGTTTGTTTTGCAACATTAAAAAGCCATCCAGCCATTGCATCCGACTGCTGGTACAGATGCAGCCTTTCCTTGTCACCTCCAGACAAGATTTGGTGCGAAGCGTGTGCACGCTGTGATAAGTTGTCACAACACTCACAGAACGGAAATGTATTTATGACAAGTAAACGATGTTTAATGCGTTTATTTGGCAGGAGTTCCCCAGGGTCCTTTGGCAACTGGCTTTCTTCACAAACTCATAATCTCCATCAGACTGAACCTCCAGAAGGCAGAGCGGGCAAAGAAATGATAAAACTCACTCGACTCTGAGTTCTCACCTTTCTTGTGTCGGTTATCCTACACAAATCCATCACTGACCCGGGTACCATGACTGGAGTCAAGCCACTCAAGAATGAGAGGTTGTCCATAAAACTAAACTTGTAGTTAGCACTAAAAACCTGTGGGGGGGCAGAGAGGTTGCAGTCTTTACTGTGTGTGAATAAAGTTTAAGTGAAGAGCTAGAAATGAACATAAAAAAATAATATTTCGTTGGTGACTCGCAGCAGCGAGATTGTAAAGGACAGAACCTGTAAAAATTCTTGACACTTTTTTACTGCCAAAGATTTAAGAGTTTTCAATCCTTTTTAAGTCAAAGACCTTTTGCTGGATAGATGGTGCAGAGACCCCCCGTTAAATATTGTATAAAACTGAATGTTGCAGTTTAAAAGGACTTTCTTCCGCAGAACACAAAAGAAGATATTTTTAAGAATGTTGGTAACCAAACAGCGGTATTCACTTCTACGGCCACAAAACCAATGCAAGTCAATGGGTACCGCTGTTGTTCGGTTACCAACATTCTTCAAAATATCTTCTTTTGTGTTCTGCAGAATAAAGAAAGTCATACAGGTTTGAAATGACAAGAGGGTGAATAAATGATAACAGAATTTTCATTTAATATTATGCATAAAGCACCATAGTCGCAAATAATCATTATCGATGCACATAGTCATGCGTTTTAATTTTGCTTATTATATTTTTTAATGAGAAGGCGTGGAAATAATTTATCTGAACTTTATCTGAACCCTTACATCTGCAGGCCAGATTCAAACCTGCATCTGAGAAAGTGCATGTATTTATGTGATCCCAGCAAAAAAAAATGGTTTTAATGGTCTCTATTATAAGATGCTGAGAGGAATCTAACTTTAGGATAACAATATTTAATTCCTAAAATCTTTAAATGATTATTTTTAGGTAGTTGTCAGGTTGAAATTAAAGCGAACATTAGCATAATCGGGAACATTGCTGTAGCCACAAATCTTCTCTGCGTTGTGCCAAATGTTTTAGTAAAGAAAGTAAATTAAATTTATTTCTGTTACTTTTGGGTCACTAAAACTATTCTCACCTCTTGCTGGAGCCGAAAATGGAAGAGAACTATTTTATATAAAGTGTACCCCACCATATAAATGACTCCACTAATGCTGACTGACATTTTGGGTTTTTTTAAAGCGTTTTGGGAAAAACATGAAATTATCTGCTCTTGGGAGATACAGAGAGAGAAAGTGCACCCACTGAGTGTGGCAGACTTCAGAGCGGTTTCGCTTAAAAAAGAAATAAACAATGCACTGAATAATACATAGCGCACACTGTAGCATTCATCCATAGGAAATGCATCACCTCATACGTGCTAATACGGCGCAGACGCATTTAACAACCCGGTTAGTATGCCACCAAACTTTTTTATATTTTTCCAGGCTTAAGTAAACCGGGAATAGATCAAGATGTTTCATTAGCACGCGTGGTGCGGTTCAACTCGCTCTGCGTATCCTCTTGCTAGTCTCCGGCTGCACTTGTTGTGTAAACACCCTTCACTTTCAATTATCCTTCTGACTCGCGGACCCCATTTACCAATTAGACTATGACAGCGTGGCAATAAGGACTAAATGGACAATTAGAAGAGGCCCGATGACCTACGCCCAGACTCAATAGCATAGTTACGGTCTGAGTGCCGACCGCTAAATATAGATGCGAGGAAAAACAACCGTTATCATTAATTTTAAAAGAATAATGACAGAAGTTCAGCGAACATCATAGATGTAACATTAGTATTCGCGGATGCATTAATCCAGTTGTGTTTTGGCTGTATGCTAATAGCCGATGCCCAGAAAGAACCCTTTATGTTATTATAATTTATCCGTACATTTTATAATTGCATTTGTCACTTTATTTCTTCATACTGGTGAATTTTGTTCACTAGTACATGTTTTGGGCATTTAAATAATGTTAAGGAGGACTTAGCCACACATTTACCGCAACCTTGTTGATTGTTAATGGTTGTAGTTTTTTATTTCGGCTCATATGACAATGCTAGCAATGTTTACCCAGATGTAAAAGTACTGTTGTATCCTTCAGTATTTATTATAATAAAGTAAAATTTAGTGCTATATGTTAAAATGTTGTACAATTCATAGATACTATAGTGTTTTTGAACCTTACTGTAGTAAACTAAGGTACTACTACAGTATACTTACTACAGTTTACAGTTCACTGTAGTTAATACTACAACATACTGCGGTATATATTAGCATTACATAACATTAACTTGAAGTGTATATTAAAGTTACTCTAATATACTACAGTATACTACAGATCACTATAGTAAATACTAAAGTATATTGCAATATACTAACTACAGTTAATACTACGAAATACTATGGTATACATTAACATGACATTACATTAACTTGGTTACTGTGCTATACCACAGTATACTACAGATTACTTGTAAAGAAGATACTTACTACAGTTTACAATTCACTATAGTTAATACTACAAACTACTGTGGCAAACATTAACAATTAATGTTATGTAAGGGATCATGTGCAGGCAGCCGGTTGTTATTGCAGTTATTAACACGGCTACTTGCCAAATGAGAAGAAATATTTGAAATATTTTATTAGCTCATTTTTACAGATGCAAACCTTCCGCGAGGAAAAGCCGTTTACTTTCGGTTTTAAGGTAAGAAACGACGTTCAAATATCACAAACAGGCAATTTGGTTTAAACATTTGTAAATATAATGTCATATAAGTTATTAAAAGTCATATTTATTTTTTGTGTAATGTTAAATTGTACCTGTCAAAATTATTTGCAGAATCCGGCTTACTGTGTGTTATTAGTTTTGAGCAGTTTTTATCTGGGAATAACGAACCTGCAAATTTTGCGACTGGCCAATCAGAATCAAGCATTACAACGAACCGTGTAATAAGTTTGTAATAACATTACAGTAACATAACATTTAAGTGAAGCAGTAATATGCTACACTATACATTATACTACATATTACTATAGGAAATACTAAAGTATGCTGCAGTATTTTTTCATGTGAGTAGTTTAATTGAGCATTCCTACTATAAAAATACAGAAGAAAATTATCATTTAAAGATTATGGGTAACAGCCTTCTCAGTCTGCGAGTAGCTGTCACATTTTAAAATGGAAGAACTTTTTGAGAAAAAGTTCACAATCACCATTTCAAGAAGTTTTCAAGCATATCTTACATCAAAAGAAATAAATATTCATAAAGAAAAACTTCCTTCACCTGTTTATTGGCTGAGGTACAAGTACAGCTACATGTGACAAACAGTTCTGCAGTTCTCTTTAAGTTTTCTAGTGGAACCCATAACAAACTGACCCACAGCCATTTTATATTGAGTGTCCTTAGCCCCAATTCTGAGCCGCCCATTCATTTACGTATAGCTTTCTCTTGCCCACACAGTCCCGGCTTCTTTTCAAAACACGAGGCGACTAAACAGTGAAAGGATGGAAAGATGGCAAAGAGCCTCACAGGTTAGCCAGCACAAGAATTTATAATTTAATACAGTATAGGGCTGCAGATTGTTCAATGACTCTTTCCTTTACGGAGCTTTGATTTCCTTATGGAGGATGTCCTTGGAATTTGAAAAGGTCCGAACTCGTCTCGAAATTCTTTGTCCCAAATAAACCCTTTGATGAGTCTAATCATTTGTAGTGTATGTTCAATCTGTGATCAAAGATGGAGGTTTTCACTTTAAAATCATCCAATTAGCAAACCAGAGCCCCACCGTGTAGTTTCAGAGTGAAAAAAATCCAGTCCATTTTTTTTACGATGACGTATAAACCTTTAAAGGCTGAACCTTTGAAGGCTAAATGATTTATCCTTCTGCTGAAGCAACAGGTCACTCTTAAGTTTTATTTTTCATAAAATCATGTTTAATTGTGTAATACTTAAAGATAACCGGTCCTATAAAGTATGGTGAGTGATGTACAGTACAGTATGTTATTTGATATACTCCCAGACAGCTATTGACAAGTTTTTAATAATAGTATAAATGCACCTACGCTATCGTTCTAAAGTTTCGGGCCACTTGAGTGAACATTTTCTCTTGACCTTATACATCTTTCACTCAGAAGGCATACTGTATGCTTAAATGTCTGAAATTAGTTGAAAGGTTTTTGATTTAAAAAAAAATTCTTTACATTTTCTGCAACATTGGAGATAATAAAATGTATATTAACATATTAATTTATGTGAAATATTTATATATATTTTATATAATTAAATATAATGTTATACTATATATATATATATATATATATATATACTGTTGAAATAAATTCTTCATTGTATAAATTCTGTTTTAAATGTTTAAGTACAAACAGCTTGGTTTTAAAAGTCATTTCAGCTTTCTTTACATTACTTCAACACATTAAAATAAGTTAAGCAATTTCAACTTATTTTTAAGTATATTTATACTTAGATGTATATATATTAATATCATTCATTTAAATTTATGTTTTATTTATATTATTAAATATAAATATATTTAAATATTTTTATATTTAATTTCCATTGTTTCATTTGTGTTTATCTTGTTCATTTATTTTATCATGATTCTCATATGTTGGAGAAAAATAATAAGTGTGTCAACAGAAAATGACTTCAAATGACGGCTCAATAGGTTCCGGCTATGTTTACAATGGCCTGTTGCTGCCTATGAAACCTAAACTATTTTTTTTTAAGATTTTTAAGTACGTACATTATCAGCAACATAAGAAGAAATATTCTAAGCATCACTAGGTATATCATCTTTAAAAGAAAAAAATGCAACACAAACCAATCTGAGAAAGCAATGGTTGAAGAACGATTGCGTTTCACCATTTCTCCTCACACACAGGTCCGTTGCAGGCATTTAACCACCAAATGCATATCACAGAAGGATATGAGGAGACTAAAATATCAGCACAGACTTCAAATACAGTGTTTCATGCGTGAGAGTGCAGGAACCCGACCAACACACGCAACACGTTTTTATTAATTGTTTAAATCACTATGTTGTGTCATCATTTCATTGACAAATGTAATCCTATGTATCCATCCGCTATTGCAATTTTTGTCAATATATAGGCTTATGTACAAAGTACTTATAAGCTTTGAGGATAAATGCCACAAAATCTCACGCAGTTAATGTATTATTATTTTCTTTGCCATTAAATCTGCTTTATCTGCACATTGCTATTTTTAATTTTTAGTGCAAGTAAACATCAATTTTATTCAAAATCCACATAGAACTTAACAAATATTGTATTTTGTTGTATGTTTTTGTCGTTAAACACGTATAAAATATAATCTACGAATGAGACTAACGCGTCTAGGACAGCAATGGACTTCTGCTTGGGGCATACATCGCCTTTATTATTCGGGAGTTGAGTATACGTTTATTAAATATATACTGAGGTGAACTTCAGCTCATTTAAAATCCGTCATAAAGAGCCACATTAACGCAAGTTAACGTCACCAACAGGATTTATTGTTTTTAATCAAGTGACCGTGCAATAAATACTGTATAAATGATCAACCATGATCTCTGCATGTCCTGTACATAGGCTACCGGAAATGACTGAGCCGCATCGAGAAGAACGCGGAAGAGGTTGTGCAAGTAGTCCATTGTGATGGAGCTTGCTAATCTTCCTCCGCCGCTCTCCACCTCACTGTTCTGTTTAGTCTTTGTCAGGCCATTAGCTTGGAACACATTAGTAACAACAGACTGTGGCCTTTTTTCTCTTCGCCTGTCATTGATTTAAAAGGGCCCAGTACTTTATTTCACCTCCACAGTAGCCTATTCGTCTGCTTGACGGATCGTTCTGCATATTCTCTATCAGGGGGGTCATTTATTTAGATGTCAGAGAATTAGATTACAGCCAATAGGACTGATTCCATAGCCTGGCTGGGGTAAAGGAAAGAAATAAATAAGCTGGCTTGCAAACATGAGGGCTGTACATGCACAACAACACTAGCACGCATGTACAAAATGATGCAAGCATCTATACAGGACTACAGGAGAAAAGTCGACATGAAGAATTGTGGTGTACATTTCATAAATATCACAGTGAGACGTTTTTCTCTGTGATAAACCCATTTGTGAAAATGAAGATGGGTTAATGAATTGAGTCCTGAGAATGCAGAAGTGTATTAACTTGAGTGGATGTTTACGTTCTTAATGAGCCTTTATTTGTCTTTGTCTTTTTGTATTTATGGTGCTGGAAAGATTGTTGTTACAAAAAATGATCCCCTCTCTTTATTATGACACTCTTTTAAAGATGATTCTTAAGTTAGCATTTTATTCTCACATTGTTTTTAACAACACTATTGACAGGTTTCTATATATAACTTTTCATTATTGCTATTTTTATTATTAGTGTTTTGAAAAGTATGAGCTATAATGAACATTATAGCATGGTTGTCAAATTATAGGACAATGTAGATTTAATGTGGAGTTTATTTAGCGGCATCTAGTGGTGAAGTTGTGAATTGTAACCAACGGCTCACTCCACCGCCCCCCTTTCCAAGAGAAAGAACGAAGACTACAGAACTAAGATGTCGTCACGTTTTTGCTTCTTTGCCAAATGAGATAACATATTTACGAAACGCCCTCTGTAGTTTGTCTGATTAGGGCTACTGTAGAAACAACATGGCGAATTCCATGCGAGGGGACCCGCGGTGTACGTAGATAGAAACAGCTCATTCTAAGGTAATAAACATAACGCTTCAATATGTAAGGTCTTTATACACCTCTGAAGACATAGTTTTGTATGTTACACTGAACAAAATTATAAACGCAACACTTTTGCTTTTGCCACCCTTTTTTCATGAGCTGAACTCAAAGATCTAAGACTTTTTCTATGTACACAAAACGCCTATTTCTCTCAAATACTTTTCACAAATCTGGCTAAATCTGTGTTAGTGAGCACTTCTCCTTTGTTGAGATAATCCATCCACCTCACAGGTGTGGCATATCAAGATGCTGATTAGACAGCATGATTACTGCACAGGTGTGCCTTAGGCTGGCCACAATAAAAGGCCACCTTAAAATGTGCAGTTTTACTGTATTGGTGGGTCCGGGGAGGTCTGGGTCCGGGGGGTCTGAAAACCAGTCAGTATCTTGTGTGACCACCATTTGCCTCACGCAGTGCAACACATATCCTTCACATAGAGTTGGTCAGGTTGTTGATAGTGGCCTGTGGAATGTTTCTCCACTCCTCGTCAATGGCTGGGTTAGGGTTATGACTCACCCACACAATGCCATACATGCTGTCTTCCATCTGCCCTGTACAGTGAAAACCGGGATTCATCCATGAAGAGAACACCTCCCCAAAGTGCCAGACGCCATCGAATGTGAGCATTTGCCCACTCAAGTCGGTTACGACGAACTGCAGTCAGGTCGAGACCCCGATGAGGACGACGAGCATGCAGATGAGCTTCCCTGAGGCGGTTTCTGACAGTTTGTGCAGAAATTCTTTGGTTATGCAAACCAATTGTTGCAGCAGCTGTCCGGGTAGCTGGTCTCTGACGATCTAGGAGGTGAAGATGCTGGATGTGGAGGTCCTGGGCTGGTGTGGTTACACGTGGTCTGCGGTTGTGAGGCCGGTTGGATGTACTGCCAAATTCTCTGAAACGCCTTTGGAGATGGCTCATGGTAGAGAAATGAACATTCAATTTACGGGCAACAGCTCTGCTGGACATTGCTGCAGTCAACATGCCAATTGCACACTCTCTCAAAACTTGCGACATCTGTGGCATTGTGCTGTGTGATAAAACTGCACATTTTAGAGTGGCCTTTTATTGTGGCCAGCCTAAGGCACACCTGTGCAATAATCATGCTGTCTAATCAGCATCTTGATATGCCACACCTGTGAGGTGGATGGATTATCTCGGCAAAGGAGAAGTGCTCACTAACACAGATTTGTCAACAATATTTGAGAGAAATAGGCCTTTTGTGTACATAGAAAAAGTCTTAGATCTTTGAGTTCAGCTCATGAAAAATGGGGGCAAAAACAAAAGTGTTGCGTTTATAATTTTGTTCAGTGTATATTGCATTTCTGTCAATAGAGCCTCTAAAAAGTTACAGGCAGCACCTTTAAGTTTGGGCCGCGTCATGTTAATGTTGTTGATGCTGAAACAGTCTATTCAATTTCAGCCAAATAAAATCTTTAACAAACTAGCGCAAGTGCTATAGAACATGTTTTGCAATAATACAAACTGAATGCAGAGCAGGACAGAATAATGACAGCACAGCTAATCAAAGGCAGCGCTCGGTTAAACCAATTACATATGACTGGTCACCCAGAGGGCATTATTGAGCCGCATGCCAGTTTTAAACATGATAAAAGCAGACAGTCCAAGCTACTTCTAAAGTACTACTCTGCGCTTTAAATTGTGTGGTTGTTAAAGAAGTTAAGCTGAGATCTCTCTCTCTCCTGTTGGCGATGAGTGTGTAGGAACATAGTTTGCATATGTTTGGATGGAATCGTGAGAAAGCAGTCTTTTTCTGTAAGCTTTTTTTATACAGAACATAAAGAGGCATTTCAAACCTCCCACTGTGACAGGATGTCATGAGAACCCACAGTGCCCCAGTGAAATTGGCATGTTTACTGTCACAACATCTCGTGGTTCTTTGTCCAGATGTAATTTCAAGAGAACAGCGAAAAATGTTGGAGTTAATAATCAAATAAATCAATGTGCATTTTTATTTTTAAACTCTTACTTATATCTTAATTATTTAATGAATGCTTAAATAAATCGATAAATCGAATAAATGCTTTGCATAAATATATGAGAGAAAGGTTAAACAACTAATCGCGATTAATCGCATCCAGAATAAAAGTGTGTGTGCGTGAGTGCGTGCGTGCGTGCGTGTGTGTGTGTGTGAAAATGAATCCATAAAATCCATTTTAATTTGGAAAAAATAAACATGTAAAAAATAATCATGATAACTTGATTACCTATTAAAAGTACTTCAGGTAACTACACTCTTAAAAATAAAGGTGCTTAAAATGTTTTTCACAGCGATATAGAAGAACCATTTTTGGTTCCACAAAGAACCATTCAGCCAAAGGTTCTTTAAAGAACCATCTCTTTCTTACCTTTTCATAATCTGAAGAACCCTTCTTCACCACTAAGAACCTTTTGTGAAACAGAAAGGTTCTTCGGATGTTGAAGGTTCTTCTATGGCATTGAAGAACCTTTTGAAGCACCTTTATTTTTAAGAGCTGAAATGAATGTCTGTTTACAATTTCCAAATATACAGAATTTTGTGGAATGACCGCAAATATATTGGCCATTAAAGTGAAACGTTACCAAAAAAATCAAAACCTGGGACAGTTACCCCCACCACTCCAACAGTCCAAACAATTACATAATTTTCTTTTAAATTATTTTTAAAAAGTTTTATTAAAGACCGCTAAAAATTAACTTAATACATTTGCAGAATTTTTGCATGAATCCCTTCACACTGAAATGTAGTGACATGTCAAAAACATGTGAAATCATGTTTTTTTTCCTGTGAGGGTTGTATTTGAACAGCCAGAAACGTATCTAGGTACTGTATAGTAACGATGCCCTCTAACATCTCAATATAGCGACTTGGCAACCCCCAGTGATTTAATGGCTGTCAGTGCAAATGCCCCTGAAGGAGTGAGAGGAAAGAGAACATTCCCCTCTCGCATTCTTCTAATGCTGTCTGTGAGATCTATCCCTTGTTCCTGTGCTCCAGGCATCTCTGTTGTGAATCCCTCCGTGCCCTCTGAGACTGTTTTAATAATGTGAGCTGTTCAGGGCTGTGTCGAAGCCAGTCCTCTAAGAGATGTACCAAAGTAAGTCTTGTAGATGGTGGTCCCTCGGGGTCCGCAGAGTCTATGGCTTTATGTTCTATATAGTTATTATGTTCAGCTTCAGTGAGCAGGTTTGCTGTATGTGGAAGGTCATAGGATGCGTCACTGAAAAGAGTCACTTTTTCCAAAGAGCCTTGATTTGGATTTTCAGAGATGCATGCGGTTTAGTTCACTATAGCACTAACTAAATTGTAGCCAATGTGAATGGCATTGGCCATGGTGGTCATGTGTCCAAAAAATCAGTACCGTATTCCGGAATCTGTCAATCTTACGAAATATGCCCCTGGCTCTTTCAGATGCCGTGCAATGCCACCCGTGATTGCCAGATCATGTAGGACCCTGCTGTTGAACTCTGTCCCATTTCTGCATTAAAAATGAAAAGCCGGCCAGTGTTGAGAATGAGAAAACACTGAGTCAGAGCAGAGAAAGTGTTTTCCGGACCTCTCCCGCTTTAATGAATTAAAGGTGAGGGGCTTCTCGGTATTCCTCTGCCGAAGTCATTAGAGAATGTGAGTGGTTAGCGGGTTTCAGGTTAGCACAATTAAACGGCTGTCTTGTCGGCTTAGCGTGAAGGTTGCGAGTGTGAAATTAATAGGTCTCTACTGCTTTTGTGCAACTCCCAGCTTCTCGTTTTTCCCCAGCGGGAGGGTCAGAAGCTGAGCGTCCGGGGGGAAAGAGATCAGGAGGACAAAGAGCTGAAGAAATGAGGTAAGAAAAATATGAAACAACAATGCTCAACAATAACTGGAGAAAGTGATTTGTTAGCATTCCCGTTCATTCAATTGGCAATTAGTTTGTAGATACAGGCTTGTTGAGCCAATCACCTGAGCTGGTCATATGACTAGAACTGCATGAAAATGATGTCACGGGGTGTCGTGAGAGCCTCAGGTGAGCACTGCTAACATTTGGTAAGCCTCATCTACTACTTTTGTCTATCAGTAATTTCTTTAGTCCGGCACATAGAGAGCTTCTGCACTGAGGCTTTACTAATGGCCCCATCACTGACTGACCACACTAACAGTGAGGGTCATGAGCAGACCCCTCGCGGGGCAATAAAAGCCTTTAGACTGGAGATGGGATGCATCGTGCCGCCCATTTGTCTTCCGGATACACGCAGAATGGACGTGGCTAATGGCACTGTGATGGCAGGCTATGGAATAGAACCTGTCACCGCGTTTAGCAGCACGCTGGGGCCTACTGACAGTGAGGTCATCTCTCTCGACAGAGGTCACCTATTTGATGCTATTTGGATGTGATGGCACGAAAAAATTTTGTTACCAGGGGATTTGACTGTCACGTCGGTTGCCAGGACAACTGGATATTATTTCAGATCAGACATATGAAAATGTTTGGTCTTGAGAAAGATTTTTACTTGGAAGGATCTTTTCGTTTTACTATGGAGGGGAAGTTACATTTTCTGAGGAAACTTGTACTTCTTTTGTTCGTGTGCAGAAATAGTTTGAGTCCATTTATGAAGAAAGGCCAAAAGGTTGAATTCGGTTTTACAGCTGAAATCTGGATTGTTTCTCTGACAAAATACAAAAAAGAAGCAACTTTATAATTAAAGTATTGAAAAATGTATACAAATAATTAGGCAGTTTTAGTCATCAGAACTTCTTGAAGGTCTGTCTTAATATGTTCAAACATAAATTTATATGAATTATTTATTTATTAAGTATTCATTTACAAAAACAAACTCAGTCTTGAAAAACATAAAAAATATGTTCTTTGACATGCATTACAAGTAATCAAACTGCAGTTTACTGGTTGTTTTTAAGTAATGATAACTCAACAAAAAATACAGCTAATTAAAACAATAAAACACAAAAAACATTTTGAAAATAAATAAAAACAGAGTTAACTGTTTCTGCAAATAAACTCTTTAATTTATATTAAGATTTGAATGAGTATTATTTTTTTCTATTTTTACTTCTAGAACCCAAATGTTTCACTCTCTATTTACCCAACCTTAAACCTCCTGTAAAACAAACTCCGGGTGGTCCTTTATTGCCTGTTGTTCTTGTCCTAAAAAATAAATGTGCACCTGACTTTGCACTATGCCGTTTGTCAAAAGTCAGGTTATGCATACTAATAATGGAGCAGTATAACTCTATTTGACTATTTGATTTATTCTTTAGTTTTCATCTCATAACCCGTTGCAGGTAGAGTCCCCTCCAGCACTGAACACTTCTCTTTTTAAATCATCAGACAAGGTTAAGCTTGATTTGATCACAAGAAGATGCAACACCTTCCGAAAGAGTTTCATCAAACGCTGCTATTTTTTAAAGTGAAGGTGACATGTAGGTGAAAACATTTGCGCTGCGATCCATCTGTCTTTACAGCACGGATATGACATCATACTTAGATAATGATTTCACTTCTTTCAAAGTTCTCTGCAGCGTTTTATTTGACTTGTTGTATTTTAATATCAAATGCAGAGAGGAGAACATTTCTTTTTCAGCAGTTGAGAAAAATATTGAAAAAATTATGAACATAACATGCGGTTATACGTAAACAAATGAAATATGCATACTGTGAATATGCACGACAACATCTGTAAATTCGTATAATTTTGCTCTCTCTCTCTCTCTCTCTCTCTCGCTCGCTCTCATTCTAAATGTAAATACACTGATTATATCAGGTCAGAAGTGTCAACCACTTTTCCCATAGTTGCACACTCATAGCCCCACAGAGAGTCCTTGACCTATCAGAGGGCTCCATCAGAGGACCTCCGGGGGTCTCCAAACCGGTCCCACTTCGGCCCCCAAAAATTCACAAGAGCTCACTTCTCTCATTGTTTACTGGAAGAATTAAAAGCCGAAATTATATTTCCCCTCCATCACATGATGTGATGAGTAAATCCAAACCCAATCAGCACAGAGCCGTTTTAAACACAGTAAGGCTCTTCATTTTCTCCACTTTCTAACGGCTTAAAATGAGAAAAGAGAGACGGCTCAGATGAGTTTGCACTTGAATAAATGAGAAGTCAGGAAAGGGCCCCGTTCCTATGGAGACGTGAGCGATCCGTACCGCTTTGAATTTTTGACGTGACGTCTCTCAGGATAAACAATATGCATTTGCAGAATCATTATCAGAGCATACGCTAAAACAACAGCTGGAGGACATGCTTTTCTTTTCTTTGCTTATTGTGATGTAGTTTTCCATTTGCGTAGAACTGCAGTCACGTCCCATTCTCCGACGCAGAAAAAACGGAGAATCGTCTATTATTCAAAGCTTATGCACATAAATCTGATACTACAAAGCTTTGATGTACCAATGTACGACCGTACATCCATTTTGAGTGAAGTTCAAGACGAAGATTGAAAATTGACATTGCGCAAAGCAGCCTAGCCTGCCATTATTTCGCAAATCAGCTCCCCCGCCTCCTCTTGAACTTTTTCTGCGTTGTACTTTTTCAACTTCTGCATGTCATGGTGACGGATATCCTTCATTGTATCCGTATAGTTAATTGAATACTTCCTGCAATATTCAACAGCCGTCGGCGCCTTTGAGACCTAATCTTTGCGTTTCTTCAGTTTTCAGATGGGGTGCAAATGAAGCATCTCTCCTCCACCGATAAGCAGAGGTCATGTCTTACGGATGAAAACTGCATAAAGAAGAATAAGGTGAGCGGAAGCTCTTAAGGATTCAGACCGGGTGCGTTTCGTGATGTGATTTCCCTGCTCATAAGCAGGGGGACGATGCAAAGCCGATTTACAGATTTTGTTCTTATTGATTCCGACTCAACATGCTTTATGCAGATGCCGTCTGCCCTCTGTCGTGACCTTCTGCATCTAACATTCCTCTTTATACATTCTACAGAAGCGTGCAGATATGAATTAACAGGTGTATTTATGTAAATATGCCAAGGGTCATGGTCATACTTTGGTGTTATGTTGTTTTTGTGTGGTGAAAGCAAATGTACTTTGAATAAAATCCAAGCCGCATCATTCGGAGATGGATTAAGCATAACAGGGTCAAAACTAAATACGTTAATTGTACTAAAAAGCACGTGAACTTTGAAATGAACTTTGTGGAGGCTGTCATGGAGTGTGGTGATTTATTCAGTTCTCATAGGGCCGTAATTATAGCTTGATTAAATTCTCACAGTATCATGAAATAGCTAGTTCTAACATAATAAAAAAATATCACATCATTATGTAAGGTCCACCTCTGAAGACATACGTAGTTATGAATATTATATTGCATTTCTGTCAATGGATTCTCCTTAACATCAAACATTGCACCTTTAAAGGTTTTGTCAGTCTAACATTCAATGCTTGTCATCACAAAATGTTTCCTTTTTAATTTCAGAATGATGAATATCGTATGAAGCGTTGACAGCAACTCGGCTAGATTTATGTAATTACCTCACAGGAAGAAGAGAGAGGAAATATCCGTTCACTCTTTGTACACCGAGCGCAGGCAACTTGGACACTTCTGCTACTTTTTCTGATTCTTAAGGGCAAATATAATTAGCTTTCAAATTGTCATTGGAACTTTTCCTCAGATAGCGTTTCCCCAATGTCCTCTCAGTCTCTGAATCTAATTCACAGGCAAACCATTTTTTTACACTTTAATGTGAGTGCTTTCATATAGCGTGTGTGTGGGGGGGGGTAAGCCCTACGGTATGGGGACAAAATGTCCTTGTGGGGACATTTTTTGGTCCCCATGAGGAAACAAGCTTATAAATCATACAGAATTAACTTTTTTGAAAATCTTAAAGAGCAGACAGTTGTGTGTGATTGTTAGGTTTAGGGTAGGGTTAGGGGTAGGGAATATGATATACAGTTTGTACAGTATAAAATCCATTGCGTCTATGGAATGTCCCCATAAAACATGGAAAGTGCATGAGCGCGTGCTCACTCGTCAACATCATTTACAGTAGGCAAATGAGACACTGGAAGATAAATAAACATGTAAGGAGTAATTATCATGCCAGCATCTATCATGCAACAGCAGGAAAGATGAGATCTGATTATCCATTTACCAGTTGGTAAATAATTATAAAACAAGAATCTGTGCAGTGTAATATTGTTGCTTTTGTTTGACAAATTGATTGTGATGTTGCTCATTTGTAAATGAGCTTGAATTAAAAACATTCGCTAATGTAAATGTAATTTTCTCTTGGGAGGAAATTGATGAAAAATATTTAATATTGACAGCTCTGACTTTAAAATACAGACAAATGGGCAAATTCTGGCATGGCTAAAGTCTTTGTTAAAGGGATAGTTCACCCAAAAATGAAAATTCTGTCATCATTTACGCACCCTCTTGTCTTTTCACAAAAGAAGATATTTTGAAAAAGAAGATATTTTGAAGAATGTTGTGAACCGGCACCCATTCAATTGCGTTGGTTGTGTGTCCATACAAGAAGTGAATGGGTGCCGGGGCTGTTTGGTTACCAACTTTCTTTAGAATATCTTCTTTTGTGTTTTGTAGAAAAAAGGAAGTCATACAGGTTTGAAATGACGAGGGTGAGTAAATGTTGACGGAATTTTCATTTTTGGGTGAACTATCCATTTAAGATATTTTCTGAAACACTACAGGAACCAGTGGGGTCCTTGTTTCATTTTTAGAAACTGGAGCCATAAAATCCCTCTTCATGTAATCTCAGTGCTGTCCAGGAGAAACAATTGAGATTAAAGAGATTCATGATTTTCATTTTCCGTGGGAAAATATACACCATAATTTTCCTGACTAACTATTTTTCCTTTGTTATCCACGCACAATTAATCTCCATTAGTGTTCAATTTACGGAGTCACCGGATCTTTAGCAGGAATGAGGAATTTCATATGAAAATGGCAAACATCTTTTACAGACATGTCAGTTATTTTTTAATGTTATAGACAGCCTGTTGTTCTCCGTCTCATTGAAATTACTTCTACCAAGCACAATGCGGAAAGTTGAAGGTTAATCATGAGCTGAAAAGGGAATAGAAATATGAAAAGAAGCAATTTTCCTCAGCCTAGTCTACAGTCTCCAGATGGTACGTACTGTATATATTCTCAGCAATACATTTTTTATTCATTTAAAATCATGTCAAAGCGCATTGACGTCCTGTGTATGGAACTGTTATGTTGGTACTATTTCAGGTCTAAACATAAAAGTGCACCGCACAGAAATAGGGAATTGTTGAATAACATTTTTTATAAAATGATGGATTCAACTAAGTAGCAGCATTTATATTCTTGTTGTATTCTTCTTAAAATTATGTGATCAATCTTAATGCTCTTTTTGATATACTTATTACTTTTGAGCCACATAATTCCTTTATTAGGAAAATAGATTATAACATCTTACACAAGCAAGTTACAGTTTTCTATAAAACAAAACGTAAATGCTCTCTCATGTCCAGTGTCTAAAAGCATCTAGTAAATGATAACTATTTGTCATTATAACAAGCTAGTTTTTCAAAAAGGAAGGCATCCAACGCTGGTCCTGTTTATCATGTTATTTGGAAAGCATTATATATCTCTGAGTTCTGTCAGCCATCTCACAAGTGCTACTCAGCATCCTCAGTGAAAAGCCAAGCAAGAAAACCAGAATAAAAAGAGCTTTATTTCACCCCTGCAAACGCGCAGCCTGCGTTTCATGTGCCCCGAGCTCGGCCTTCCCTTATGAAATCTATTCCCTTCTCCCCTGCTAGTCCCCACAGGCTGTGAAGGAGTTGAGCTCCTTATTGAAACTGCCATCTTATCCCAGAAAAAAAAATCACACAGACAGACCACTGCTCAAACAGACTAGTAATAAGTCTCGGTCAAGAGACATGCACTTTTTTAAGTATAAATTGGCCCTGGGCTTAAAATTTAAAGCAATTTTTGTATTACTCTGGTGATCAGAATTTGAAATAAGTAGAGAGAGATGGAGCTGGGAAAATGTGCAGACAACAGCAGTTACGTACAGGAACGCTTTGATTCTGGCAAGCGGGCAGTGAAAAAATGGCGAGCGCATTTTAGAGAGAAAAATGCTGAAGTTTAAGGTCAGCAGATACACAGCATGACATTCAGTATAGATTTCCCAGGAGCTCTTTGATTTAGACAATGCCGGCGTGACATTAGTTATGATTCGGCTTACATTACGGAGCACCTAAGGACACGTCTTGTGCTTACTGTATATCACAAACTGATTGTTGTAAATAAATTCTATAACCACATTTGTTGGGGTGTAAATGCTTGAAAATGTATTGTAGACCTCTGTGTCAAAACATTGATTTCCACAAGTGCCTAAGCCCGATCAAAGATTTATTCATTTATATTTATGCATTTGGCCGAACTGACTTACATTCCATTCCTTCTGCATTTTTTATCAATCTGTGTGGTTCCTGGGAATCAAACCCATGATCTTTG
The DNA here is from genome assembly GCF_024868665.1 of Triplophysa rosa. Classification (NCBI taxonomy): domain Eukaryota; kingdom Metazoa; phylum Chordata; class Actinopteri; order Cypriniformes; family Nemacheilidae; genus Triplophysa; species Triplophysa rosa. The sequence continues at coordinate 4,049,538 of NC_079907.1, read as the reverse complement.
CGTTGCAAGCTAATGCTCTACAATTGAGTTGGATTGATTAATTTACTTTCTGTACTATTACTGTTTAAAGCCACATTATGGAAGAATTTTGTTATGAAAGATCCAAAAATCACTTGCACAGTGTGATATATTTCATGCAGTTGTGTACTTACATTATCCCAAATGTTCCCAAGAATGTGCAAATCCAGAGAAATTCGCATATCAGTGACTTAATATCTGCTGCTCCGCACCACCCTCAGTTTCCGGTTGTAGAAACTACGCAACACGCAAATGCGGAAGTGGTTATACAGCATCTGGGACGCAGCATCTGTTGTTCTGTTATTATGGATCACGATTACTCTTTGGCGAGTAAAGGAAACCCAAAAAAGTGTAAACGTAGGCCAAATGAGGCAAGCAGGCTTATGGACAAACGAAGAGATTAAACCAGGATTAATATCGGCGTGGCTTTTTCTAAATGGAGAGAGCTGCGCGACCAACTTGGACTCGACAGAGACTCCGCTCTCGCATGTGTTTTAATAGACAGGAAAGCACATTTGTTTTATTGTACACGAAATACTCATGCACAGATTATTTGAACAGTTATGAATGCAGTTACCCTATGAAATACAGTATATGTCGCACAAAAATATGTAGCCAATAACGTTACTTGTAAATGCTGTGGGTTCGTTCCAATTTACTTTTTAAACTACGACTGTATGACTGTTTTAAACAGGTAAAACTGTGTAGCATTACGCTACCAAATCAATTGAAGTCCAATATCAGTCGCGGGCTAACGTAGCATTACATTCCACGTTTCTTGCATGCTAATTCATTTCGATGACTTAAAATAAAATTTATTTATTACCTCGTCCGTGAACATTATGGGCGATCTCCATACGCCTCTGGATGGTTAAAACGACATGTCCCATAATTCCACTCTCCTACATAACGTCATTTAGCTTCGCCTTTTGTTGTTGTTTCGAAAGTGCGCCATCTAGTGTTCCAAATATTCCATATTGTGGCTTTAAACAATAACGCATCAACCTAGTTTTTTAAGTAATTTAAAATGATGTTTTTTTATTTAATCCACAGAAGTGGTTTACAAGACAAAGATGGCCGACAGAATGTTTTTGAGTAGTAATCAGAATGGATATTTAAATGATTTAAAGGTCCAGTGTCTGAAATTTAGCGGCATCTAGTGGTGAGGTTTTACAAGCAACTGCTCATTCCACCCCTCCCTTCCGAAGCACTACAGTGGCTGAAAAATGACACTCAGCACCTTTAAAATCAAAATGATTGAAAGTGAACAGAACGGTAAAAAAACAGAATGCATGATCTGTATTTTAGATATAAGCGAGTAAATGTTATTGATGTCTAAAGTCTGTCATCACTTCATGGTCTTCTCAGTTTTGGGTTGGTAATTGGATTTTTAAAGATTATAGCGCGTACTTAATTATAAAAAAAATCGTTAGTGTACAGAGGCACAATATCTTCAAAAATTATTTATAAATGAATCAAATTAATAATAAAACCTGGCTCAGCCATCTATTAGTCAAATGAAATTAATATTGATTTACAAACCAACAATTAATATCGATTTACAGAACAACATTTTATTGCATATAATTCTTACTGTATTTTTTCTTTCTTTCATGGTGCCAGTTATTTTCCCCCTCTTTCTGTCATGTGATTCCTGGGCTAGCCCATCATCGTTATAGCATTATCTACACAAGACCATGTGTGAGAAAACTCAGGGACCGGGTCATATTATGTTCTTGAGACCGGTGCTCACGGCCTGTATGTGAATTGCTTTCTGTGATCTCTGTGAACTCTGTCTGAATCCCAGAAGATGAAGATCCATCTACTCAACCTCTCAGCGTCTACTTCATCTGAAAGCATCTTATTTTGTTAGTGTAACCTAATGTAGTGAGCTTCAGTGATACTGTGTTAAACAAAAGTGTTATTTCTGTTTATTGCTCTATTCCTCACACAAAGCTATTGTATAACTCTAAAGAATGTTGAACTTTATTAGGGCTGTAACGATGTTAGATTCTTTCTATCATGGCCAAAATATTTCACACTAACAATGTTATTGCAGTATCTATTGAAATTAAATAAATATTCATATCTCTTAAAGTTATTTTCCTGTTATTTAGTTTCTTTTCTTAAATTGACTCTTAAAAAAGCTGGTTAGTGTTTGGAGTGTTGCTGCAGAATCCCTCTTTTAGTTATTATAGAAAATGATCCGAATAACAAATGTATAATTTATCAGGTCAGCAGGAAACGTCTGGCAAAGATGAACGTTTCAATGGTTTTGGGGAAGGAAAAGTGAAGTACAAATTGAGCGCTAATGGAAACAGATGTTGCAATTAAGATTGGAATTTTCTACTTGGCAGCAGATATCGGGCCATTGATCTACATTAAGAGGACAGTAACATCATGTAAGTTGTATGCATGCGTGTGTGTGAGAGCGCGAGATAACATACTTCTAAACACCAAAAAAACATTTCCATATACAGTGCACACACACAAACATTATCATAAATACCACCAAAACCTTACACTACAGACACAAAGAGTGAGAGAGTCCTTCCTACTGCTGAAGACCATTGTGTGTGTGTGTGTGTGTGTGTGTGTTCATGTTTGTATATCCCGGTGGGGACCTAAACCTGAATACACACCAACACATGGGGAGTCGTGTCACCGTGGGGACCAAAATTGAGGTCCCCAGGGGCAACAAAAGCTAATAAATTGTACAGATCAATATTTTTTACAAATCTAAAAATGCAAAAAGTGTTCTATGATCTTTAGGTTTAGGGATAGGGGATAGAATATACAGTTTGTACAGTATAAAAACATTACGCCTATGGACTGTCCCCACGGGGATAGTCAACCAAAGCCTGTGTGTGTGTGTGTGTGTGTGCGCGTGTGTGTGTGTGTGTGTGCGTGCGTGCGTGCGTGTGTGCGCGTGTGCGCGTGTGTGTGTGTGTGTGTGTGTTTGCGTGCGTGCGTGCGTGGGTTGGTGGGTGTGTGTGTGTGAGAGAGAGAGACTCTTGTCAGTAAAACTGTAGGTGAAGCAGCAACAGTTCCCCGGTCCCACAATCTGTCTCACAAACTCAATTTCTCTGCAACAATTATAATGAAATTATCTGGTGCCTGTGCATTTTCTTCCCTCAAAAATGCAATTGGGCAAATCTATTTTCTGTCGTGACTAATGCAATTAGTGATTAATGGGTGTGAAGCCAAAGTGAGAAAACAGCCGGGCGAGTCCAAAATGGATGAAAGAAAAATATGCAAGAAAATGAAAAACTGATATTACACATGTAAGCATAATTATGCTGCCTTAACAAATAGTTTTGTTCAAATTCAGACAGTTTTGCATGTTTATTTTGCATAGGTTGTAATCCCATGATGCACTGTGGTGAGGTCAGTAGAGAAATATCTATGAAATATGGATGAGGCGAAAGAAATGAATATAGCAACACATTCAGAAAAAAACTATTTTTACCCAATATTAGCCATTTTAGACCTAGTGCCCTCATATCCAAGTAAATGAGAGAGCTTTGTTTTTTCCTGGATTAAAAGCAAAATAACATGATTCAGAGGTCAATGTGTTGTGTATGTCTATGATAGACATATTATTTATAAAAGTTACCAAAAAAGTTATGACATGGTGATGAATCATTATTAAAATCTTTGCAGCATTTATATTCTTTGCATGCCACCGACTGAAGTCATTTTTGATTTGCTGTACTTTAGAGGTCAATGACTGACTTTTGTTTTTTTAAATCAAACACAAAATGGCATCTGTATTGAGAGATAACACTATTACAGAGAGAGCCACTGAGCCCGTTCACCTCAAAAAGGACACTAGTCCTTCTGAATAACTCTTTTCCTTCCTCTGTTTTACAATGCAAACATCACTGCAATCAGGAAACTCATTTTCTGCCTATTGGATACGACATTTGACACGGCTATGACAAATCTAATAAATACGGTCTTTATGCATGTGACAGTTTCAGTTGCTCATTCAGGGAGTGTAGATGAGGTCAGAAAAGAGAGAACAGACGACAGAAATCAATCGTGAAATTGTAAATGTCTTTTTTGCGGAGCAACTCAGTTTCTGAATGTAATTTAATTTGAGCTTAAAATTGGATGCACAATTCGTTTTTTTATGTTATTATGTAAATTAAAATATGTAATGATAATAATAGTAATCATATTAATAATAATATATTTTTTTAATTATGTAAAATACAAAATAATATTGTTTAGTAAATAACATAACCCGTTTGAAATAAGGTTGTAATATTAATAATTAATGTTAACATTTCAATTATTTGTTTCATGTTTTTCTATACAATTAATTTAACAATTAATCAAACTTTGAATTTTACTTTTTTTGCAAAACTTATATGACTTCAGAAATTCCTCAATGGGTTCATTTAAAATAAGGTGCATTTCTGTCGGTCCCATTTCTGTGGTCAATTTAAAATCCAACCCTGGTATAGAATCAAACCTTAATAGAAATTATGCTTCCCTTGGCAATATTTATTCCTCTATTTATTTTCAAAAAGGTTCATCTTGGCCATGAAAGATTCAAACAAGCTCATCTCTTCTGCTTTGCTTCGCCTCGGGCCAAAATCATCTAATTTCTTTACCTTCTGATTCTATTTTTTTCACAGTTTGCTGTCTTCATACCACAGGATGTGAGATAGCCCATGGGTTAAGTGTGTTTAGATTTATTAACATTCACAATTATACAATTACATAACACAAACAAATCCAGACTATGCCTAACAAGTCTGTTAATGTCACAGCAGCACAGATTGAAGTCTGCAGTTATATCACCACCAGGGTTAAAGTGTAAGTATATTAAAGGCGATGTTGCGTATATCTATCTCTTCAAAGCCTTTTCTCATTATGAGATGATAGCAGAACAGCTGCTCCGTGCAGACATTCCTAAAGGAAACCGTGGACTGATTCACAGCCGATGGGAATACCTGTGGCCTCCGTTCTCAATGCTGCACCGCGGCCTTTCTCTGGTTCATTTACGTACATAGTTCCCATGCCTCCTGTTATATATTTGCTCTCTTTTCCTCCGAACAGGACCGAAGCCATTATGTTGACACTCTAAATGGAGGTTTAATGATCTTGTGCTTCCACACCACCATGGTTTGAAATGAGCAGCCATACGGGTAATATTCTTTGGTAGTGTCCCATTACACCGTGGTGTTTTCAAGTTAGACATATTCAAAGACCCAGGGGGTCATGGTGTGTGCGCATGTGTGTGTGTGGTTGGGTTAGGAGATAAGGAAGACAAAAAATGTTGTAAATTACTTTTCGCTGTTGAAATACTTTTACATTATTTTTGTCTATGTGTCCGATTTATTGGTTGTTGTGTGATAGTACGTAAGTGTATATGCACATACGATTATGTTCTAAAAACAACAATAAGATCACTTTGTTGTATTTTATGTTCACCGTAAGAAAGAACTCTTTAAAATCAAATTAATTTAGACTTCAATGAAATTCAATGGAGTGCAAGTGGAAACGTTTGCTTTTGTCTTCTGCGTCTCAGATATTTCTCCTGAGCAAAAGAGGAATATATCTCACATTAAAGTTTAAAAGAGATCACAACAATGACTAAAACTGAACTTATTGGCCAAGTCTACAATCGAAAGTCAATATTATTGAAGATCTCAATATGAACTCAAACATTTCTCATCAAATTGACCCAAATCCAGATTATTTTACCTTTATAATCTAATTTGACTGCTCCACGCTCTTAAAGCATTTTAACAATTGGCTCATTTTCATTTCTACAATTTTAAACGATTTCAGAAGAAACATTTGAGAAAGAGCATCTGAGCCATAACAGTTTCTAGGCAGGTTAAGAAGCAAAGCAAAACATTTTCAAAGTGCAGAAAATGATAAATAATATTAGAGATGTATATAAAAAGACTAGATGTAAACGTCAGGCCAAAGGCAGTTTGAATTTGGATGAGAAGGCCTATAAAATATCTCATTCTTTTGCACTCTTTATTACTCGAGACATTCAAAGAACGCTTTCATATGCAAACAGTGGGGTCTACAATGATGAGATAAACATCAATAAATCACTCCTCCCATAATGCAACAGACCAAACCCTGCAGATGATTTAAGTTCTCCCTCGTGCTTCTCTTTTTAATTCAGTTTAACACACATTAGTCAGCCTCAGGAAGAAATTTGCCTCCAAACTTTCCTCCAGAAGCCATGCTGTGGTTTAATCTCTCTGTGCATGTATAGCTGGGTAATGATCACACACAGCCTGCTAATCTGGATTTGGAAACACTGCCACTTGCGGCGAGTCCAATCCACGGCTGTTATTTTTCACCCAAAGCTCCTCAAAAGATATTCAGCTGGCAATGAGAAGGACGCGAGAGCTACAAGCCATCTGAGAAACCTCTGGCAGATCTCACATTCCTGGATTGAGATGAATGTCAGGATTTAGAGAAACCAGCTCTTGGAATTAGTCTCCGTTTATCCAGGTAGACCGAGGGCTTTATAGGACACATTTGAGATGCAAAAAGCTCTTTCATTTGAAATGTAATCGGATGAGTTGAAACAATATGACTAATGACTGCAATTTCATTCGTTTTAAATGCTAAATATTGGTGCGACTCGAAGTGGTGTTCATTTTTCTTTTTCTGTCTGTAGGGGAAAGTGGGATTTTTAACACAAAATGTTTCGAGTCAAAAACCATATGGATTGATGACTTATTCAGGGGATGTGCAGTAAAACTCTCTTTCTGAGAATTTTAATCCTGTCACTTTGTGAGAGGTTTTCAGCAAAAACTGACTGAGGGATAAAAGGAATTTTTACGATGTCCAGTATATTTTTCTTTTTTAAACTTTGAAACATACGTTTTTGTATATACGTATTTCTACATTATATATACAGTGTTTTATAGATATATTTGTTATCTTGAGTTATCTAGGTTTTTAGTTAATATGAATAACAGTTGTAGCAATTGAAGCAATGTTTGAAATATGAAATAATCATTTATATTTACAGTATGCATTTGGCAGACGCTTTTATCCAAAGCATTATCCTATACATTTGTTTAGCCACAACCTTGGCGTTGTTAGCGCCATGCTCTTACCACTGAGCTACAGGAAAGCTAATCAATATTGCATTAGCAACCCATTGAAGACTGTATATGTTATAGTCAAAAATATTACTATTTTACTCATTTTAGCTCATTTGTATGAATTCGTATGATCTTTTTTGTACATTTTTGTACGATTTGTTTCGTGCCGGTGACTTTAGGTTTAAGGGATGTGGGGTTAGGGGTGGGGCTTCAGAACCCGCACTACAAACCTTCCCCATTGTTTCCTTTTAATTTGGTTTCAGCAGGTCAGAACACAAGGTCCAGCGATACAATAGAGGTGAGCAGGTTTAATAGCGACGACTGAGGACGTGTGCGATACAAAACCAAAGATCCTGAGGGATTTTCATCAAAGTGAGAAATGAGGAAGGAAATTGAATTAGATACTTCAATTAATTTTCCATTTCTGAACTCAGTATCCTCTTACGTTTAAAGGTGGCTAATGAAGTGATGGACAGATGTGCACGTTCACTCTTTCTCTTCTCCATCCTCACTTATCTATTAATGACACAAGTCATTAAAGATGAATTTAAAACCTTTAATTAAACTAATGTCGAATGAGATGTAGTCGTGTACATATGTAATGAGGCCTGGAATCAAAAGGCCCAGATATGAAATTAACAGTAAAAAACTTCATTTCATTTTCCTATAATTAGAAATGGCGAAAATCTCATTATTGGACAATCAGTGTTGGCAGTGCTTCTCTAAGTGTTATTTAATCAAACTATTAGATTTGAATACATTTGCATTTCCATCCACATCCCTGAGATGGGCACATGAACTCTTCTCGGTTTCCCTTGCTTCTGAGTTTTAAAACTAGAATAATTTATACTGTAGATGTTGAAATTTCATTTAATCCTCTGACGTACTGTATGTCAACAAAATGTTGCAAGATTTTTTTCAGCAGAAGAGGATTATTGCTGTAACTACATCAATAAATAAACATCTTCAAAAATTTGTATCAGCATACTCTGCATGGCCAGGCTTTTTTCTCACATATTTTATAAAACAAATAGTCTAGGAATGTTAACATTTTAGACAAATCTGATACATTTTTTCAGTCGAGCGCTTGTACGTGCAAATGCGCCCAAGGGATAAAATGGGAAGGTTCTTATTTTTTTGCAATTTTCTCACATATACGTATATGTTTTTACACTACATTGTTCCTAAAAGGGCAATCAAAAAACTGTAGTGAACAATGTCTTTAGGAAAGCCCTTTCCACACTCAATAAATCATCCATTCAAATCCAAAATGATATGCTGCTCTTGATCAAATAAAAGCTTTTTTTATTATTTTCCCAATATGTTAAAATATGACTCAGAAAAAAAGCTTGAATATAAAAACGAACAAAATCAGACACAAGAATAATCAATTGTAGAGGATTAGTCTATTTTAGGAGAGACTGAGTATTTCCGCAGGGAGCATTCTCAGTAGGGCAATCCTGCATAATATCTTCATCTTATAACTGACATTTCTTTAATGCTTACTCTTCCCTACCACACTTTTCAGAAAGGCTTGGAATGACTACCTTTCGCATTACCTGAGAGAGTCGTTTCTGTAATGGCTTTTTAATCACCTTGAAATCACTATTCCATCACAAAACTTTCTCACATGGCGCTGTGAAAAGTTTCCATTGGATTAATGGTCTTGGTAAAGCGTCCTTGGTCTCAATCTCTATCTTTCCCTCCCTATAACTCCATCAATTGCCAATTTTACTCTAGGTAATCTTTTTTCCATTTTTGACTAATTATACGGCACACTCTAAAAAAAATTGTGCTATATAGCACTAAAAGCGGTTCCCCTATGATTACGAGCAAAGAACCACTTTTAGTGTTATATAGCACCATTTTTTTAGAGTGCAGACGCATTAAAGACAACCTGTATGGCTTTCTCTCTCCTGCAGAACACCAAAGAAGATATTTTGAAGAATGCTGATGACCAAACAACACTGGACCTCATTGACTTCCCCTGTATGGGCACAAATCCACTGAGACATTTCTCAAAATATCTACTTTCGTGTTCCACAGAATAAAGAGTCATTTACAGGTCATCAATGACATGAGGGTGAATAAATGATGACAGAATGTTTATTTCTGTGTGATCTGTCACTTTAAACAACAATAGTGTTGTTTCCATGTGTTGCCACCTGTAAATATAAAGTTGTGAGGTTGATCAAATGTGTGTTTATTTATTGTTAATTCATTCTGTTTTTATCAGCTTTTAAAGAACTTTATAGAAGCAAAATGGAACAAAATTAATGAAATAGCGCAATCATTTATTTATATTTTCATCTTTAAAAAAGACATCTGTGCTTACAGGTGTCACTGCTAACACACCTTCTGACAAACTGCTCTACAAACCAATTCAATATTAAAAGACAAGGATATTAATTCAGTGTTAGTGTGTGTTTGCTTGCGTGCGTGTGAGAGAGAGACCAAGTGTGACTTTGTGGTGGGACCGAAACACAATCCAAATTGAGTTTAATCCATAAATAGATGTTATTAGACTCGGGGATCAGTAAGATTGCTGATGTGGATCCACAGCTAAGGGAAGCTAATAGCCAGTGCTCTATGTTCCGAAGAATTTCCTCTCTTCATCAACTCCTCAATTTCTTTTGTTGATAAACACTCACTATGCGCAGATACTCAATTAAAAAAAAAGAAATTCAAACCCAATGAAAAATGCAACCACTCGCTTTATAAAACGTTCAATCAGATGTTTCTTATAAGGATTATAGAATTATGTATATTTTGTCCGAGCTGGTATTTAAGAGTCATGTCACGGAATGCATGCAGCTCTGAGGTTCATTTTTGATGTCCGATCATTTTTTATTTCTTTCAACTCATCAGCAGTTTGATCATGCTATGCCAGATCCTAATCAAATATGCCCTGAACATCTCTGAACTATACATATTTAACAACGCAAACCTCTGACTAGATGTCTCTGACCATACAACTGTGGAATCTTAATGGCTTGTTTACTCTGAATCTGCATCGCTGAGCAGCGCTATAACTTTGTTCTTGCTCTTCCCACTTTCTGGAAGTTACTTCTCTATACTCTACTTTAAAACCTTTTTATCTTTAAAGGGATACTTCACCCAAAAATGAAAATTCTGTCATCATTTACTCATCTTCGAGTTGTTCCAAATCTGTATAAATTTCTTTGTTCTGATGAACACAGAGAAAGATATTTGGAAGAATGCGTAACCAAACAGATCTTGCCCCCCATTGACTCCCATAGTAGTATTTTGTTCTGTTGAACACAAAAGAAGACATTTTGAAAAATGTAGTTCTGGGGCACTTTTGACTACCACTGTATTTTTTCCTACTATGGGAGTCAATGGGGGGCAAATCTGTCTGGATATAAGCATTCTTCCAAATATCTTTCTCTGTGTTCATCAGAACAAAGAAATTTATACAGATTTGGAACAACTTGAAGGTGAGTTAATGATGACAGAGTTTTCATTTTTGGGTGATATACATCTGATATATATTGGAATATACTTTGTATATCAAAACCACATAATTGTGATGACTTTCATTTCCATTAAAGGAGTCATCTTGTCTTCCATTATTTATAGGGGGCTAAAGAGTGTGTATACATGAGGCTATAGGGTTTCTATACTCTTATCAAATCCACTTCCAAAAAACATTCATGTGTGCTTTTAGTATACTTCTTTTAAACTGAAAACAAGAAAACACTTTCAGTCTACTTTCAAAGTACTTCTTAGAAATATAAATAAAATTACTTTTACTGACTGAAAGTACGTTTTGTCTTAAAAGTAAAATAAAGTATTCTCTGGCTTGTTATTGTGTTTACTCTTTTGATTGATCAATCTGCTTTATATTTTTTCACACAGTTTTGCACACCGCATATAAATTTCAATTTTAAGTTCATATATAGACTAATAGCAGATTAGTACCCTCAAGTACAAATGTATTTTAAGCATAAAATAAGTGCAAATATAATAAAATAAATATATGAAACTGTATGCATAGTGTTAAGTATACTTGCACTATAACAATTAAATTAGTGTGTAACTGCATTTATTTTAAGTGTACTTTCATAAACAAAAAAGAATAATAAACTAGTAAATTATCAGCAGACATCACTTGCAGTATAGCTGCAGTACAAATGGAAAATATATTTGCAAACTAGCTGTGTTCTCAGAGTTTAATAATGTTACACTTAAAGTGTCTTTTATAAACTAAAATGTCAACCAATTTAGTCCTAATTAGTACTGAAATAGTACACTTAGAAGTATACTACATTTAAATGTAACACTTAAAGTGTGCTTACATTTATTGAACTAATGTATATTCAACAAAATAAAGCTGAAGGATGCTTATTTTTTACAAGGGTCTGACGACAATGTTGTCCCTGTTCTGCTGTCCTGCGCTGAAAGGTGGCTTATTTTGATTTTTGGCTTATTTTTGATCCTTGTGTCATACCTAAGAGCCACTTTAAGAACAGATTACATTATAATTCTGCGAATATTGGAGACCTTTCCTCGACTTACATTCGTTTTGAAGGCTTGTGTTTGTAAATGGCTCATTGCTGAAAAGATTTCAGATGACATTGAACTCTTTACCTCACCTGCATATAAGACCTTGGTCCCAGAACCTTTATTGACTGGAAAAGCTTTCATTTAATGCACATGATGTTGATAATAGGAAACGAACTTCATCTCTCAAAACCTCTGACTTCATCCGTTCATTGCTAACAGAACAAACTTTGCAGAAAAGTGATGTGACCTCAAGTCTAATCTTTCAATCTTTCTTGTGCTGGAGAGTCAAGGTGTTGGGCCCTATTGCATGAGTAACTTATTGTACTGTTTAACAGAAAAATCATCACACATAACAACAAAACTATATGTTCTTTTCCTAAGAAACAGACACCCGCGATCTTACATGTTAGTGACGTTTCACACTGTGCAGATCTGCCAAGTTTTCAAAGTACACACTCACAGATCTGAAGTTTATATCTCATCTGATTCTTTCACGATCTTGTTGAATGGCCAAGCAAGGCCACTCAAACAAACAATTTACAGAGTCACAAAAAATACACAATTCAAAATAAAACAAATCAAATCAACAAACTTATTGAGTTCCTGTGTGTGAATCGAAGGTCGTTGCTCTGGTTGTTTTATGAGGTAAATCTTGAAAGTCTGTTAGCTGGTAAATAACATTCTCAGACCATAAATATTTAATGTGTCAGTGCAGCTGTGTAAAACAGGGTAAAAGTTCAACTTGGCTTGAAGATGATGGAGACAGAACTCTGACTGGCTCACAAGAGCAGCGGGGAACCGCAAAATGCAGAATAACCCCTTGTGCCATGTTGAGTAACAGAATGTCAGAATCACCGCTTTCATTATTTCTGGTAATGATGTTTGACGTTGCACTACAAGGAAACATTTTTACAACTGTTCAGTTTGTAGCTATTAAAATCCTGAGAATGTGTACTTTCCGTTATGGATCCTTGGCGAGTTTTAAATGAGTAACAAATGTGAATTTGAAAGCCGCTGTAGCCTAAAGTTTTACATAAGGACAAAAAATAGCCTAATATAAGCAAACGTGATCACACCCTCTTTGTCTGTCCTTGCTTAGGCCCTATCCCACCACACACAAGTGACACATTTAAAAAAAGTGGTAATATTTTACAAATTCCCTCTCGTTTTTGTATAAACTCGGATATGGGAAATGAGAAAGCGCTTTATGCCCTGCTATAATGTAATACATTGTCCAATTATGGAAAACTAAGAGATCCCAGAAGACACGTGGTTTTACGAGGAGTAATGATCCACTATAAGGTTTAATGTGAATATGGATACGGAAATATAAAATTCTGATAAATGGAATTCTGCTGGATCAGCTGTTACGCTGCAGGTAATAAGGGAAACGCTCAGATGCACGACAGTCATTCAATATAAGAGAAAAGGACTGAACGCTGTCTGAATCTATTAGGACTGTACTTTCTCATAAGTAGAACAATCTTCCCGAGACTTAGAGAGAGAAATGTTCATCTTATTTTAGGCTCCGATGGAGCCAAATGGATTACAAAGATATGAAATGTGCCAAAGTCTATCATCAAGTGTTTCGGCACGTGTCAGTTTAGTGCGCGTGATGCTCTAATATAAATTCAAGAGCGTATACAATATACATTCAGCGGCTTGTCGACGTGCGGCCAGCTCTTCTCACACAATACGTGTAGACAACATAACGCTGCTGTCCAATGCCACAGACAGCTGAAAGAACCCTGCTGTCGACCAGAACTGACAAAGTGAGGAATTCTGGAAGACTGGTGCTGAGGCTGACATTCACACATATGGCAGGAAAAGAAAAGCAGGCGCGTGAGGCATACATGGACAGCGGTGGTTTGGCACAGGTCGTACGGGAAGAGATGGTGAGAGGTTGAGAAAAGGATTGCAAGATGCTGAATTTCAGAAAATACCCATTTATGAAGGAAAAAGAAAAATGGCAGTGGGACTTGTGGGAGGTTAGAGTGATGCAATACTTTATGCAAGACATAAAAAAAATTAGCTCGGGTTGCTCATGGTCCATACATTTTAAGTAGACCTATATGCATCTATTCTTTGGCGAAAAAAGCACACACAAATGAGACAAATCAAATGAATTGTTTACACACAATAGAAGTGTCTTGGATGTTTGAGCTCCCATTGAAGTATTAGATTTTTGATTGTAGACTTTAACTCTGATTTTCAACACTGTTGAGATCTCTCCTGAAACTCATACCCTGAAACTCATACACTGAAGATATTACTAGTGTCTGTCTCTCTTGGTATTGGTATTGGATTTTCCCACTTGGTATTTTCGTTTATACTTTAAAAGGTTTTACACATTTTACAAAAATCATGAGACACTTTGAAACATCTGTTTAAAATAATTTACATGTAATAAAAAATCCAGTCATCAGTGACGAAATAAAAAAATGTTGTGCTAGATGCAGCACTTACGCAGCTAGGTGTCAGTATAAATCCGTTTTTATTTTCCACCTGTCAGTAAAAGCTCTCTCTCTCTCTCTCTCTCTCTCTCTCTCTCTCTCTCTCTCTCTCTCTTCTTCCTATGGTATTGCTGATATATGTGACATACATATCAATGTAAATTTAAACACACAAAGGACTTGTCCTTACATAGAAAAAAGCGACAACATTGCACAAACTAAAGAAGATGTTCGGGTGAACGTTTCTCATCTACTGGTGAATTGCTTGAATCAAGCTGTGATTGGTCTGTTATTTCTATCACTGTGAAAATTGTTCAAAACGGCCCTCTGTCGTGTAAAATAATGTCCTTTATATCCAATGAGGACCATATGATTGCTTTCACAAAACATTTTATAATCCAGGGTTTATAAATCGATATGACAGGATCAAATACATATAATGCATAAAAAGATGAGTGAAATTCCTTGGCCAGAAGGAGCGTGTAAATTAAGCACTAGATTTAAATATATTTCTGTGGATTGAAAGTCACTGTTCGCATAGATGTCCACAAGCACTTACATGTGATTTGGTTGCATATTGAAGTTTCAAATCCCCAGCAGGCCCTTTGCAAACCCAATAGATAATTAAAAGACTGAAAAATCCATTGGACGTGATTCTATGTCAAAGCCAGCAGCTCTGTACCCGCTCTGAAGAGCTCTTGTTTTATTCTCTCTCCAAATGTACATTACCCTCCAGTGCAGCCCTACAGCGCTACGGATGAAATTAGGTTGAGCAAAACTAATGACGGCTGGATGAACCCAACCTCTTATTCTCATTTATGGTTTCATCAGAATCCAAACCATGATTGATGCTTGGCCAGTTCCACATTTCTTCTGGCTACATGCAGAGAAGCTCGTGTTTGTCTCACCTGAATGGCTGAGTGATGGAATATGTGTGATTACCTATGATCTGTGTTAGTCAAAATGAGCCCTGCAAACTTGGCACACATAATAGTTGAAAGACGAATGGGTGAAAGCCCCGTGCTGCTGTGATGTGTGAATTGATTTTGTTTTATTTACTTTTTGGACTCATAGATTATTGTTTAAAAACTAAAAGAAGAAGGCAAAAAAACATTTCCTTGCAGAAATAAAAAAGCATGGCATAGGGGGTGGTTTGCTGGTCTTATCTGATTCAAACTGGTTTAGCTCAGATGAAATAATAAAGATTATTATATAAAGATATGATATAAAAATATACAATAGAACAACTTTGCATTTATCTCATCTATTTTATTTACTTATTGTTTATTATTTGTTTTTCTCTTTTTTATCTGTTATCCATATAGAAGAAAAACTAAACATTTAGTGTGAAAAAAATATGTCTTTACATTTACAACACAAATGAAAAAAAAAGAATTATTACTTAAACGGAGGATTTAAAGATCCAGTATAGGTGAACATTATTATTAAATTATTCAGATCATGACTAGATTTTTGCATATTCTTAAAAATAAAGTCTTAAAAGGGTTATTCGCAGCGATGCTATAAAACATTTTTGGTTCTAAAAAAAACTTTTCTTTCTTTTATGGTCTATAACCATTTTCCAATATTAAGAATCTTTTGTGCAACAGAAGGGTTTGTGGAAGTTCTGTGGAGGTTCATGGAACAGCCAAATATATTAAGGGTGCATTTTATGTCAAAAATGTGAGTAGCATTTGCAAAATTTACCATCAAGATGCTTTGGTGTTGTGGATGGTTGCCAGGGTGTTGCTATGTGGTTGCTAGGTTTTGAATTTTTGAATGCATTGCTGTGTCCTTGCTAATTCAGGTAGCTCTTGTGATTGTTACTCATATCTTAAGTCACTGCCAGCTATGATCCAAAATCTGATCACTTAAAAAATAATAGCCACTAAATTCATCTTTATGCTGCTGATTGTATGTGGGAGGCTGGGCTTAGCTGCTCTAATAGATTTGAATAAAGAAGAAAGACATTTCCCATGGCAACTTATTCCTTACTTAGCTCTTTTGATCTCAATATATACAGTATGCAGCCTACATCTCTAATGAAATCTCATTATTAGTATATTAACCAAAGATAATCTGTTCCACGTCTTTGGAATTAAAGAACGAAGTCAAGTCCTAAATGTTTTATGGCAAAAACCGGCTCAATAAGTGGTCAGAGAGTGCCATCTCTCCTCACCTTCATACCTCTCTCCGCTGTTTCACGAGCATCACCTGCCATCTAGTGTCACTGCAAGCGAGTATTACTGAAATACAAACACAGAAGGTTTTGTACATTATAATCCAGAACAGATGGATAGATTTGCACCTCATCATGCATCTGAAATATGCGCTTTCGGATTTTAAGGTTTAATGCACAATCTGCACTCACCTTTGTTAACTCCTGACTGAGGTCAGACACGCTTTAATAAATTCCCCCGAATGAAAGCAGCAGATAGGCTGAGCCAAATAAACCTCATCAACATTCAGCGCGGTGGAAAGAACAGAGCCATGGGATCTGCCCTCTGCCGTCTACGTGGGCCGAAGCACATATGAGTTTACGGGACAGTAATTAGAGTGGAACGGGCAGTGGTGTCTACCTTTAGTAATTAAGTGTGGAGAGCCTGCAGATGTCACTCAAGAAACTTATGTATGGGGTGAAATTCACTCGATATTTTAGCCATATGTGTGAATTATGGATGTCCTTGGGTGGCAGATGTGAAAACCTCATCTCAACACACCGTATGCGCATGTGCATTTCATTTTCATGCTTGAAGAGTCAACTCTATTTATAACGTTTGCATTACTTTTAAAGTTAAGTTCTGTAGAGGAAGGCAAATGAATGTTGCATAATAATGTTCATGTTTCTGTAGCTCAGTGGGTATTGTGTTAAAACGGTCATGGGCTTAAGTTAACATATCGAAAATATGTATACCTTGAATTTGAATAAATGTGCTTTGGATAAAAGTGTCTGTTAAGTACGTAAATGTAATCATAATAAGATGAATAATTATTCAATCACAGTGTGGATTAAATAAATAAAATGTATTAATAGATCAATTATCATAATGAAGATATGTTGTGAAAAGAAATCTAAATGAGTTTCTGCTCTCTTACATGTGAATGCTGAAGCATACTAACAATAAATTAAAAGGTATATATTCTGTAATATTTGATATTTGAATTCACCAAGTCAACGCCCTCCGATCAAAAGATTTTCAGGATCATATAAAAAAACAAATTCCAACTTTTCATTAATAGAATAATTCACTCGCCACAATACTAGATGTCGCTGTTAGTTTTGATTTGTCCGAATCAAAATGTCCTTTTTGAGCCGCCGTAGGTAGTTTATATTACGCATTTCCGCGGAAGTCCCGCCCCTTTTCCCCCCTCGCTCGCAGGCTGTGTAAGTGTTAGCAATTTAGCTCCGTTAAATAAATCCATTTAAATCTTCATCAATCGTTCATCGTACACGTTTCAAACGCATAACGTGTCGAATAATAAGTGTAAATGTGCCATTAAGCCAATTATTTGTTGGAACCAATGTTGGATAATGTTATAATAAAGTGTGTTTTGCCGTATTACAGGGTGCAGTTGCAGCTGTGACAGAATGGTGAGAATCTGTTTCTATTCGCATTCGTGCTATTTTATAAACAAATAAACCTCAACTTCATTTTATTTTTGGTGTTGTGTTGTTCCCATGTTTGTCATGTGTTTTACTAAATTACGCTTTATAAAGTTGAGGACAAGGACGGCTAATGCTGCTATAGCCCGCGGCTTTGCTAACATTTTTTAACTGCAGGTTGTGCTGTTTTGTGTCTTAACGGGTTGCGTCACATAAGAATTGTAGATAAACTATAAAAATGTTAATACTATACTACCATTATGCACGACTTCTCATCTTCTGTTGTGATCTAACTAATGGCATCCATGGGATCTCCAAGCATGTGTGTTTGAATGTAGGCGTTTGCGCTTGGAATTCTTTTGAATATATCGCATTTTATGCTTTCTTGGATTAATTATGTTAAGAGTTTCTATAAACTTATGTATTGTGTCTCATGTATGCGTGTGATTTGATGTTTCTCATTCATATGCTCTTTATCTTTATAGCCACGCAAAATTGAAGAAATCAAAGATTTCCTGCTTACAGCAAGGAGGAAGGATGCCAAGTGTAAGTTGAGTTTTAAATGATTATATAACATCCCTATATAATAGGGTTAATGGTTTTGGGTGGTTGTCATAGATGTAGTGATGTCGTCTGATATGAATGATGCTTTATAAAAGTGCAACTGATGAGCTGTCAGAAATGTCAATATTTGACACTTTGACAAACTTTTGCTAGTTACAGATATAATTTAGTGATGCGTTTACTTGTTTCGGTATATCCCTGCTGTAGTATTTAATGAAATGTCAGTTGTATTGATTGTATGTTCATGATTCTTAATCTAACCAGCTGTCAAGATCAAGAAGAACAAGGACAATGTGAAGTTCAAGGTGCGCTGCAGCAGGTACCTGTACACATTGGTCATCACAGACAAAGAGAAGGCTGAGAAACTCAAGCAGTCCCTGCCACCTGGTGAGAGCCCACAAACGCTATAAACTTTAAACTGAACATTAGAGCATGTTGGAATCTGCACAAAGATGTTGCCTATGTAATATTGTTGTTTCAAGGTTAATAACAAATCTTAGCTCAGTGTTTAAATATTGTGTTTAGCACTTTTGCCTCAGAAATGAATTTATCATTGACCTAAGAGTTGAATTAGCAGTACATTTATACATTTGAGAAGTGTGCAAGTGGTCCAAGCACGTTGGGCCTGATCTTTGCCCTCTGTGAATTTTCCCACTTGCTAGAGAAATAATGAGCCGAATGTGGAGTTTTGCATCTCTTTGAAACTTCAGTTCTATTGGTTCACTGACACTTACATATTGATGTGTGCGTGTCTGCTTTAAGGCATTCCTGAAATGTTTGTGTTAGTATAGGCATTGTAATGTTAAATCTCTTAATTAATTTAAGATTTAAAATTTATTGCGCCTGTTTTTCCTCTGTTTCAGGTCTGGCTGTGAAAGAGCTGAAGTAGATGTTTCTCTTGTACAAAATGTTGTAATAAAATTGGGAAAATCAACACTTTGTTACGACAATTGTTCTTGTCTCTCATATAAGCTAATGTTAATGGAGGATTTTGGTTTTGAATTGGTTTATTACACTATTAGAGGTAAATGCAATGTATTGCACTACACTACACACTTATATTAATAGAGCCCCATACAATTAGGTCGGTTTCTTTTAAAGAGATGCTCATTTTAACGATGTTACCCTAAAGACCAGAACATGAAGTATGCTCACTTTTTACTTGCACTACGTTATAAATTAAACTAAAAGCGTATGAGCATGTATTTTCCCCTCATATTCACATTTTAGAATATGTTTGGATTCCTGAAAGTTTGGGAACCCCTGAATAACAACATTAATTGTATCATAATGATTGATTTCCAAATAAAAGGTGCTTTGTGTTAAATATTGCACTTTTATATAAGCTAAGGTAGATTTCTGACGGGAAAGAGGAAGTTCGATCATGCCACCCCTATACTGAGATCCCTTCACTGTAGTGGTGGCGAGATGAATCCTCGTGAAGCTTTTTAGCCAAGTGCTTCACAAAAGGGTTCATTTCTCGAGGCTTCATTTGCTCACAATACCATCTGGTGGCCAAAGAGGGTACAACAAGCAGATACATTACTGATGTGGTCTGTGATGCACTGTATTTTGCGCCAGTTTAGGCTAAGAAATAACGGTGAAGAAAAAAAAATCAATTTCCACATAGACTAATCTATTTATATGAATATAATGTGTATTTTCTGGCGGTATATAATATAATTATTGTATAACATAACTGTAATTAACTTATTGGCTTGAAATAAATGTGTGTAAGTCAATTATTTGGTCATAATAGGCAGAAGGGGCAATATTATTCTAAAACTGGAAAGTGTCTGGGTTTAACTGGGCAGAGGGCAGTGAATGTGCTTGTGGTTTATATAGCTGTAAAAATGTTGCGGCAAGATTCGAACCGCTTACTGAACCACTCAGGCGGAAGCGAGGCTTCAGACGTCATCTATGACGTCATTGGTCTAAAGCGATTCAAGCCTCGATACGCGCTTCACTGAAAGCTTCCAGGATTTCTCGACACACGCTCCGAAGCCTCGGCTCAGAACGTAACATCACTACTTCACTGGCTCCCTATATATTTTAGAATTGAGTAAAAAATCTTACTATTAGTCTATAACCGGTTTTTATTTCTCAGTATTATTGCACATGTACAGCACTTTGGTCGGCCCGTGGCCGTTTTTAATTGTGCTATATAAATAAACGAACTTTTTAAAAAGGTCCCACAACAACAGTGATGCCATAGAACTATTTTTGCTCTTCACCATACACTCAAAGGTTTTTATAAGAGGAGTTTTTGGAAGGTAAAAACGCCTTTTCCAGCGAAGCACCTCTTAAAGCTTCAGTTTACACTTCATCTGATACATTTTTTAATTCAAACTGATCTTACGTTACGTGCTGATTCGATGTTGGTTGGAGCTTACATGAGCTGTCCACCAGAGGGCAGCATTGCGTCAGTTTTTATGCATGAACGTCTCAATTTAACACTTATGTGTGTTTCGTTTAAAACTAGTCTTTTATTCCATTTTCCAGTTAACCTCAGTGGCAAGGCTGTTTTAAATCAACACCGAATCTCTTTCCTTATACTGTTAGGCCGCCGCCAAAAACAATACCAATGGAAGTGGCTCTGTCTTACCATTTAAGCGCGCTCCCGAGTTCTCTCTCATTTGACGGACTTCTCGGCGACGCGCAGGAATGGCAGCGGCGGACGGGTCGGCACGAGACCAGGATTTAATGCAGTAATTTCACGTTTCCGTTCATTTCTATGGGCTGCTCTGTGGGGAAAACATTTTGTTACCTTCGTACGTACCTTCTCAGCACTTTTGTGTCTGTCATAAATCCTCGTGAGGTCTAAACGCATGGCTTTTGTTTGAGAACAGTGTGAACGGGATAGAAACACCCAATTTTCGGACCGTCTTTATCTGGGAAAGAAAGTGATTTATTCATCTCTGTTTGGGACACGTACAGTGTCTGGATAATGTCTTCTGCTCGGGTCGATTATATCGCTCCATGGTGGACTTACTGGCTCAATCAGTTTCCTCATGTGAATTTGAGGTTTCAGTCTCTGGATCACACGTTTAAACCGCAGGACGAGAACTACCAGCAGGTCAGTATTCGACTTCATACCTTTCACTGAGCTATCGTGGTAATACGCATTGCACTTGATTCTTCTGAGCTCTGATAAAGTTAAATGACCTAGAAAGTAACTAATGAATGTGACGTCCTTATTGAATGATATTTCAGAAGTCTTCCGTGTTGTTCAACGATGTTTTCACATTGTATTCCCTATCTTAAATCTTAAATGACGCAATCCAAATGCACGGTTTTTATGATTGTGTCGGTTTGTGAATGTGTTTATTGCATGATCTGTCTTGCTCTAATATAGAAGTAACATTACTGCCTCGTGTGGTGAAAACGTTTTAAAAGATTTATCTACAGTGTTCAAAACTTTGTGAAGTTAACAAGTTTATTTCGAAATGACTATCGGTTTATTGCATGCACAGCACTGACGTTTTGATCGGGGTCCTCCTGTGATGAAGCCCATGTGACAGCAAACCAAAAGGAAATCGAGCTCAACAGAACATGAATGTTAAATTGCCAAAATTCAAGTGGTTATTTGCGGGATTTCCTTCTAAAATGGCTGATTTGATGATTTGGATTAGATTCGATTGATTTGGCTCTCAGGTAACACTGGTACAATTGTTTCTTGAATGCACTGCAAGTTGATTTAGATAAATGCATCTGCCAAATTCATAGAATTCCTTCATCGCAAGATGAAAAACACCAATATCTTGCCCACATGGTCCAAAAGTTGTCCAGTACTGATTCTTCATGGTCATTGAAGCCTGAAAACCACTACCACAACCTAAACCATTTTAAACAGAACTGACTTTGTATAGCTGTTAAAACATGTTTTCCAGACTAAAAGTTGTTTAAATCCCATATACACCTTCACTTGTGCCTGCGCTGATGTGTTATTCCACTGAGCTGTATCAGCGTCCAGTGCATTAGAGATTGAATGGGACGGGCAGGGGTTGGTAGGGGGTGCAGAGTGCTCATTTCTGTCTGTTTCCATCAAGGCAGATGGTCTAGAAGGCAGAGCTGACAGAGCGAGATCAGGTGCGTCCTCCGCAATATCTGAATCGACACGGGCCGTTTACAGATGGCCTCGGGGATTACACTTCACGATCCATTTTCCCCTGTTTGTGAATCTAAACGCTTAGCTGACGCTGCTTTTCGATTCCTAATATAGAGAGAAATGATCTCTGTGCACTGGAGGGGTTTTGGGACGGGCCTGGGGTGATGGTGAATATGAGCTCTGTGCAAAGCCGACAGACCGCTGCTTTCGGTCTAATTAAGTTTATTATGAGCACTGGGCTGGTAATATGTTTTTAATAAAGATCCAATGTTTAATGTTGTTTTTTTGTGTGAAGAATTTGCTAGCTTTCTATTCTGTTAATGTACCATTTTTGTGCCAAAACAAACAAATGCTTTTTAAATTTGGCAGATGCTTATATCCAAAGCAACTTGCAGCGCATTCAAAGTATACATTTTTTCCAGTGTGTGTATTTCCTGGAAATTAAACCCGTGACGTGTTTGCTGCCGAGATACCAGTTGAGCTTCAGGAACAAATGCTGACTGGTTCCCAAACGAAGTCATATTCCAAGGACTTTCCCAATGGTCACACTGAATTGACTAAATCTCTTATAATAATTTGTAGACGGTATTTTAGTAAGTAGACACATTTTTCTCAATGTTTAGACCTGGTACCCCAGTGAGTAAAATGAGTGTGCCCATGTCGAGAGAGACCCAATCGGCATGCGTTCTTCAGGCTATGCCTGAGCGAATACAAGTTTGTGCATTAGATGGGTCACAGGGCATCCGTCCATATGATTCACCCACTTCCTACTGGACTGAATTGCTAGCAGCTGTTTTTTTACCCAAATCCCAGGCAGAGGATGCATCTGTTTGGTTCACACGGCTTGTGTCACAGACTGTTATGTTTACTTGCAGTTGTTGACTGTAATGCCAGTGGTACCAAACCACAATGCCACAAAGCTAGAGTGTTATGGGTTGTTGCCAAGGTATTCCTTTGCAGTTGCTATGATGTCTGGTTGAGTGAATGAATTTTAGTGTTTTGCTGTGTAGTTACTGGGGTGTTAAAGGAACAGTTCACCCAAGAATGAAAATTCTGTCTTCATTTACTCACCCTCCAGTTGTTGCAAATCTCTATAAATTTCTTTGTTCTGAATAATTCAGGGAAAGATATTTGGAAGAATGCTTGTAACCGAACGGTTCTTGACTAACATAGTAGGAAAAATAGCTTTATAAATTTCTTTGTTCTGTTTAATACGACAGAAGATATTTTGAAGAATGTAGGAATTCGGAGTTCTGGGGCACTTTTGACTACCATTGTCATTTTTCCTACTATTGTTGTCAATGGTGGCCAAGAACTGTTTGCTTACAAGCATTCTTGCAAATATTTTTCTGTGTTTATCAGAACAAAGAACTTTATTCAGATTTGGAACAACTCGAGGGTCAATCATTCCGCTGATATTCTTCAGAACGGAGGATGTAGAATAGCATCAAATTCGAGAACGTGATCTCAGTTCATCCGACTCGGACAAAACATAAACATTTAATTGAGAAAACATGCAGACATCTGGAGTCATAAGGGATCTGTTATGTCTGAGCCGCCTCTGTAACACATTTCCATCCCGGTGGCTGTAAAACATCCAGTTTTGTACATCTCCATATTTATTGTCTTTTTCCACTTTGTTTTTTTCTGTGCATCTGTGTTGGCTTTGTTTCCCATCGCGTCTCTCTTTCTCTCTGTTTTTCTAATTCACCCTCCCTCCTCATCTTGTTTCTTTTTATAGACCAAACAGGCCTCTTTACATCCCCTGTAAATACATGAAGTGGAAGGAGCCGTTTAATGGCCAGCGTTTTGTGAATCAGCTTTTTTAGAATCATGAGCATCAAGTGAAAAAGGAATTTAAATTTAGGCCAATCTAGAAAGCACTGAGTCATTGCTGGATCTGTGCTTTTAATGTTTTGCACCTCAGCCAATCAATTTAGTGATTACTCAAAAATGAAAACGCTTGCTTTTTTGTTATAAAGCAATGTTTCAATAAAGGCCAAAACTGACTGTGAGTCATATGTCCTGTGGGAATGTATTAAATATCAAATGCCTTATGATTTTATTTGAGCAAATATATCTGGAATTTACCCTGTGCTTCTATTGTTCATTTCTGTCAGAAGTGTCTTTAACATTTCGGCTCGGCACCCAAAATGCCAAGAATGCATCTAAATATTCTGTACAAGTTTTAAATGTTGAATATTCATCTCAAACGACGAATAAAATGACAATGCTTGTACTAAGTTTTAGTTACACGTCAGAAGACCACAGTTTGCTTTACAACAACATTAATGCCGTGATTACTTAAAGGTCCAGTGTATGAAATTTAGCGACATCTAGCGGTAAGGCAATTGCAACCAACGACTCCACCCCTCCTTTTCGAAGCACTACGGAGACTGACACAACAAGATACATTGCTGCACCCACAGAATAACCTGGGTTTTGCCGTGCAGGCCCACGCTCGAATGCACCAACGGAAACGTATGCCAATAATTTCTGTGTTAATGTAAAATCTTTTAATTAAAACCATCCACAACTCAAAGGCTACAAATAGCAATCCTTATCGCAACTGTCATTTTTATTACACTTCTATTCAGTGACGTGCACTACCGCCGCCGCCGGTGGAAGTTCACCACCGTCATGGCACTTTACCACCGCGGTGGTGCGGTTGTCACGGCCACCGTCACAGCCCTACTGTGAAGTCACAATTATGCATGTTATTAGGATGCACCGATACCGTTTTTTAAAGACCGAGTACGAGTACCGATATTTTTTTTCTGGTACTCGCCGATACCTATAACCGATGCCTGTATAATGTACAATAATGTTAATAAACCAGTATCTTACTGGTACATTTTCTTTTTTTCTTTTTTTTTTAGGTCTACTTTAATTTAAGTACTATTTTTTTAATCAAGTTCTATTTTTTATGATAAGTAGCACAATTTTACTAGCACATTTACTTCAGTTTACTAAAGTAAACAATATACTCTGTTGTCGGATTATAAAATATTTAAAGGGGGTGGTGTGGTAAAATGTGAGTGTATTATAACATGTTCAAGTCAACCGGACGTTTATTTTGACGGGACACCGCAAAGCGCGTTTGTTTAAGTTAACCGGACTTTTATTTTGACGGATCGCCGCAAATGGTGTTTGTTTATGTGTTCGTGTCCTCGTGCAGTGAAACGCTGGCGCTGAAAGCTTCACAAGCACAATTCGTTCAGTACACGCAATCGCACCACTCTTTCACACATGGTAACGCAAAACAAGCTGAATACATATTTAAACAGTATCTGAATATTTCGTTAACTGTTACATTAGCTGTTAGCTGTTCAGCGCTAATTTCTTGTTAGGAAATGCCTGGATTCCTCGATCCCATCTGCGTTTTCCACATTGCGGAAATCATAGGGCTCTATGTATGTCACTTGAGGTATCGGTCTTTGGTATCGGTGTGTCATTACGAGTACGAGTACATGAGCTTGGTATCTGGCCGATACCGATACTGGTATCGGTATCGGTGCATCCCTACATATTATATTGCATTTCTGTCAATAGATCCTCCAAAAAATGACACGCAGCACCTTTAAGGATTTTTCATTCCTCAGTTGACTTTTTGCAGTAGAAATTATGTTGAGAGAAAAGATGATTGTCAGTTTGTGGTATTCGGGTCAGAAATGTTAGGAAGGGAGGGGGGCATGGGTGTCAGTGAATAGTGTTTTTGTGCTGTTCCTCAAACCCTGCCTGTCATAGTCATCCTTTCTTTGTATCGGTCTCTGATCGAGATCAGTGGCCAGATGATGACCTAGATGCTTAGAAGTTATTGGCTAATCATAAGATCCTGACTGCAAGTGTTTTAATGTCATGTCTTTGAGATGTGTTGTGCATGTTAATCGATGTTAGTTTCATTTCTTCTAAACGGATTCGATTTCATAAGGTTTGTATTCCATCAGATAGGATTGAGTTGCCTCACAGTGTGTAACACATGTGAAGGATTTGACTCGTTGTAGGAGGATGCTGTTGTTTCATTTCACACTCCCAGTAAGAGCTTACTGGAAATGGGAAGTGACCTCTTTCTTTAGACAGTCTGTGTCTGACTAAACTGTAAAATAAACACAAACAAAATATATTTGTACACGGATGTAAGGAAAATAAAAAGGGGAGACTGGGGCTGGTTGTCACAAATGTGATTTTGACATTTGATATAAATCATATTTTTCCCATGTTAACTTTTTCATGTTTTCTGTTTGATAACCTCTGTTTTTTAATTGTTGAAATGTTGGTTAAAAGACCTCTTACTGGCTGATTCCATTGTGACAACTTGCCCCATATAGTGACGATTCCTGAAATGTTGAATAACCTTCTTGTTGCCGAGACTTTAAAGCATGTGCCTGTACAGAAATTGTTTATTTGTATGTATAAAATTCAAATACTGTATGACATCTTTATTTTCTCCTTCCTGTTTCCCCCTTCAAGAAGAGCAGGTCATTTGGGTGAAGTTAACGTTCTCTCAGCTGTGAGGGTGGGGGGGAGGTTCATCCAAGTGCACTGTGTTGGAAAAGCCCCCCGAGGTTCCCTCCCCAACCCCTCATTCCCTTTCAAAGACAGGCAAGAGTGAGCGTGACGGCTCCGTTGAGATTTGAAGAGGTTCTTCCTAAAGTCTTGCCGCTGCTTTTCTGTAAAACACCAGTTGTAGCAGCTCTTGGGTTTTTTTATGAACCAGCACTGAAGTTCATTTATATTGATATTGTTCACTGGCACTGTTTGGAAACCCTTGGAAAAAAACATTATATTGAATTAGCATACATATGAAGTGCTTTCATATTTTCACTGACTGCATTTCTCACAGTTCTTAATACATAAAGGTGTATAGACCCAGATTTCTCAAAAGAAATATGCAATTCTTTACCTTTCATAGCACATGAGAATGAAGTTGTAGATGTGATCATAAGATTGATGATGTCAATATGGCATGTTATTCACTCCTTTGAGTGCATTTCTTTCCCAGAGAACACAGCTGTTCTCCACCTGCTGTGACCATCATTACATAGCTAAAGTTTGGCTCGGAACTTCCAATAAAAGCAATCTTGCCACTATTGGGTGAATCCCATTTTGCATACTTTTGCCAAATACAGAAATTCATGAAAATGGGTGTCACATTAGCCCTTTTGGGCATGTTGGAAGACAAGACGTGCCGCTGCATTCTGAACCAGCTGGAGTGGTTTGATAGCCTTTGCAGGAAGACCAGCAAGGAGAGCATTGCAGTAGTCCAATCTTGAGATTACCAGGGCCTGGACAAGGAGTTGTGCCGCATGCTCAGTGAGATAGGGTCTATTTTTATTTTTTTTTACATATTTGGCAGACGCTTTTATCCAAAGCGACTTACATAATTTTCTCTCCATGCTTGTAGGGCTTTGCAATTAATCGAAAATTAATTGTAATCGTCAATTTTGGCCATCAACAATTACAAATGTGCCACATTTCATTTTGCAAGGATCCTCTCTTTTCTTGTGGTATGAATCCACAGCGCACCCCTTTCCTTTACAGTGGTTCAGCTGTGCTATTTCTTTACATTTATTTTTCAGTTGAATTCACAGTTTAAAAGCAAAGTTATTTATTTTCTATGTTGTTTTAAAAGTTAATGAGTAATCGTGTTAAATAATCGGGATCTCAATATTGGCCAAAATAATCGTGAATATGTTTTTTGTCATAATCGAGCAGCCCTACATGCTTGTCAATGTCACGGTAAAATCATAACAGAAAAAAATAAAGAGTGGAATAAAAAACAGAATGAACAAATAGACACTTACCACAAAACCTACCTAAATTTTAGTTTTATTGGAGATCAATCTCAATTGCGATCACTAATGTTATGATAGCATACAGCCGCAGAAAAATTAAGAGACAATTTTAAAGTTATTTTTTTTACTATTTGTGTGTTTTGGTAAAATCATTTTGTGAACTACTAACAACATTTCTCCGAAATTTCAAATAAAAATAGTGTTTGATTGCATTTATTTTCATAAAATGAAAACTGGAGAAACATGTCAAAATAACAGAAACGAGGCTCTGCATTTCTTCTGACCTCAAATACTGCAAAGAAAACAAGTTCACATTCACGTTTAGCAATACAACAGTCATATTTCTACATGTTTTCAAGAAAAGTTCAAAAATATTTTTTCTATGATGACCTTGATTTCATGTCTTGTCATGCTGTCGTCTTTCACATTGCTGTTGGATGACTTTGTCACTCCTGAGGTTTGATTTTACTGAAATTCAACAGACACCGGACTGGAACGGCCACAATACATCTAGAAATGCTGATTGAATGAAAATTTGGAATGGCCTCTTAATTTTCCGTGGCTTTTTATATTACAAATGTTGTGTATGGGGTGAGGGTTGCTGAATGTACATGTATATACAGTAGGTTGGGAACCTGCTTTAGATGTTTTATTATAGACGGTTATATCACTTACTCAAACAAGCTGATCATGTAAACTGAAACACTATCATGTCGGTTTACATTCTTGCATATTGCTGCCTTATAGAATTTCTGGAAATGAGGCTACTTGCACTTGTAATATTCTGTCTGGGCCTGCAGTAAGAATCTCAAACTCTGGTGTTTGTCTCTGTGTAGAGATCTTCCCTCGGGCAGTAAACAGTATTTGACTCTGCTCTGTTTGTTTCTCAAAGCGTAAAGGCTTTATCTGTGGCTGCTCATTCACATCTAGTTTTATAACAAGCCTGTTTGTGGCGACTGTGTTATTGGGGCTTGTGAAGCATTGTTTTTCCAGGCCTCAAGCCTGCAAAGCACAGGTTGATCTGTATGTCAATGACCCCGGAGGAAATATTGTGTATTGTGGATGCACTAGCAAGTAAGCCAAAGAACAGCACAGAATACTTAGTTGACTCCTATTTAAGGGTGTCCAGAGGGCAGACACTTAAGATTAAAGTAGAGAGCTGCATGGGGAGGAGAGTCTGGAAGTTTATATAGTGATCATTTTCTATTATTATGATTTTCTGTGTGTCCTTTTTGTTTATTTAGTTGATATTATTTTTTTGTTGTTGTTGTATATATTTGTTTTTGTTTTTTGCCTTTACTTGTGGTATCATCTGAACGGTCTGGAGCAGTTGTGGATTTATATGTATATTGCATTGTGTTCTTTAATGGGTTCAATTTGATGTCTTCCCAATTGCTCTATTTGTATTTGTTTGATGTTTCTGTGGATGTGAAATCAATTTAAAAAAAAAAATTTTTTTTAAAGAACAGCACAGAGCTGTTTACTGAATCGCTGAACTGTTTGTGTTGAACAGTGAAAAACGTTTGTGCATAATCTGAACGACTTGTGCTGCACAAAATCGTTTTGACATTGGATTCTTGTATCGGTTTCCAAACAGAAAACTAAGTGAGATGCATTTTAGTTTTTTTTTTCTGGCCATTGTAAGTGCAAAAAATAAGTTTGTTCATTCTTTATGTGAATTTTAGTAACTTCATTTATAAGGCATTATAAACTTTTATCAAATCACAAAGCGTAAGCGTAAGTTTACTGATTTCTTGAATTGTATGTATATTGACTTTGTAGTTTGATCTTTAATGTAATAATGTTTTAAAATGTTATCTCTCGAAATTTGTCATATATTTTTTTTAAGTGAAACTTTTTTATTTATTTTAATTTTTACAGCCTTATTCTACAGAGTTAATGTAAACTATTATTACCTTTATATTTTCTGAACTGTTAGTGTTCTCGCCTGTTCAAAACTTGCAGACACATTGCTAGGATATTGTGGTTTGTTTTCCGGGAGTTGACAAGATGTTTGGAGTAGTTTTTTGCATGTTTTTGAGTGTTACGCAAGATGTTCCAGATGTTTAGTTAATGATCTTTGATAAATGGCCCAAGTCGTGATATTGTGGTCCCCTTTACAATACAAGTCCAATGGATTTATGCACTCGTTTATTATCTGTCTGGCAATGAAGTAACTCAAATTGCTTAGACCTCCAAGACTCCTCATAAAGTCACATTTTAAGGTATAATCTCTGTAGCACAAAACCTAATGTTTTGGTAAAGTATGTTCAAAACTCCGAGTATGAACAATAGAAATGTTTACCTCAGCAAGTGCCACTAAATCTCCATTCAGGAGTCTTGTGAGAGAGAGAATGCTAAACGTATATACAGTACAAATGTCTCTCTCATCACATGCTGAATACATGAGCAGTTTTCAGTATGTCTTTAAGGCTTCAATTAAACATTATATTGAGTAAAAAAGATGCTTAATACTTCATTTCTCAAAAAAGACAGCAGTGTTCTGTGACAGACACATGCAGTGGGTGGTTGCGGGTGATGATGGGTAGAAATTGCCTTTACGTGGGCTACTCTGTCTTTTGTCCTTTTCCTTGGAGACTTCAACGCCACTCCTTACCCATAATCCTCGGTTTGAGCCTCTTTCATCCCCGATTTGTACCCCGCCCGTTTTTTTCTTTCACACCTCCCTCCCCAACTCTGCCTCCTCTTAGCCCACCTCTTCACTCTCCTTTATTCTATCTCGCTCAGTCTCACCACCCATCCGTCTGTCTTCTTCTGACACAAGTTGGAATGAGCATCGAAAAGTATCGAGCTCCGCAGGGGTCAACATGAAATGCATTATTCACAACAATATGCGTTCAGTTTGGATTTAAAAATTGTGATTGTAATTATGGATTTTGTATAATAATTTTTGACTTGACTGTAAAATGGCTAGAAATGCAGTGGTAAACACTCGTGGAAACCCTGCGGCTCAGACCTGTGGACACACTGAAAGGCCAACAGCAGCTAATTGAAAATCAGCCCTACATTGTTACTCTCACTGGTGTGTGTGCGTGCACGCGCGTGTTAGAATAAAAAGGATTATGTATGGATCGAAATTGATTGAGAGTGTAAATAATTCTTCTTTATTGCCACCATAGAGCATAATACAGGGGTTTCATTATTCATGGGTTAATGCATCCTCTGTGTGCTTGTACGGTATTTGTGAATATGACCATTTTATGAATTGACAATTCATTATAATTATTCCATTACTTTGTTGCATGTCTGTATGTTTGTGGCAGAGAGAACATTGTCAGGGCCTGATAAGGCTGTGGCACAATTTTTGCTGTTTGTGTTTTTGGAGCAGATTCTAAATTCATTCTGAAACTATTCATTATATTCTTAATGGCCTTAGTTGTTGTGGTTTTAAATGCATCTCTCTCTGTCTCTATCTCTGTTTCTCTTTATCTCTATCTCTCTGTAGCATATGCATACAGTATAAGCAATCTTTTTCTCTGCCCTGCCTATCAGTCTTGTTTACATCATATAGCCCAGTCATTTTTCTTTCTCCATCAGTCTCTCTCTGACTCACTCTGAGCCTCTCTATCCCTGTCACTCACTGATGGCAGAATCTGTAGCTTGTCGTAGTTGGAGTTTTGTGGCTTTGAGTGGGCAGCACTTATATGAAATATTAACTCTAATAGAGAATATGTGGTTCAATATATTGAACCGTCTGTTTATTTTTTCAGTAACCTCTGTTAGCCGAGTCCAGAGGGAAATATGCAATTTATTATAGACATTATATGACACACGTCTTTCTCGGAGACAACATACTTTGTAGGAGTTCTGTGAATTAAAATGCACAAACCAGATGCGTAATACCCAGCAAATGGAGAAAAGATGGCACTTCATAGAACATTAAATTAAGTTATTATATTTTTTTACTTTTCATGTGCCCATATGGACCATTATGGATGTGCTGGTTCTAAAAGCATCTTTAAAAATGCTTTAAAAACTTTAAGAGAGACCTCACATCAAATATTGACATCTAAGCATACTGATGTGAAATTCTCCTGTAGTTCAGGGAAATCACAGGACTTGACATGGGTAATTCCAGCCATGTAGTCACATGCTGTCTCATTTGTCCCGGGCCAGGACTTGACTACAAGGGGAGAGCGAACTTGGCGGTTGCCGTAGCGATATTTATTTGTGTGTCAGGGTTTTTATTTTCTGTTGTTTCTGGCCAACAGCATTAAACATGATGCCAGTCCTTTTTCTCCCATGTTTTCACACCAACTGCCTCGCTCCTTGTGCTTATTAGCATCCCCCCAAAACACACACAAGCACACACAGATGCCTCCCTAAACCACACACCCTCTCACAGCATTTTGAAGTACCCCATCCCCGCTTATGTTACCCCCCTGTGGCAGTATCTGTCCCCTCCTCCCCCCACTTCCTCATTACTGTATCTTCATCAGCCCCCGTTGTTTGTCCTTCACAAAAGACTGCTGTGGGAATTCTCCATCCTCAGAGGTGGAGGAAGGGGTTTAGACAAAGAACTCTGTTTTTGGAGAATTTGACTGAAATTAAATGCTGTTGGAATGTGATTAAATGTCTAATAATTCATAGTTGTATGTAACGGTTAGTAGGTCAACAACTGGTATGTGTTTTTCAAAAGCCAATGTTGATTTTATTAACCAGACAGGTGGGTGGCCAATATTAAATTAAAGGTGGATATCTACAGTAAGTGTACTGTAAGAGTTGTAAAAAGAATGTTTTACTTTAGTTTTATTAATACTTTGAATTGGCTTTTATTTTTATATTTTTATGCACATTTTTAGTTTTTAGCAATTTTTATGAGCTTTTATAATTTTATTTATTTATTATTTATGTTGCTATATAATGTGTGTTAATTAAAAATATATTTATTTATTTATTTGTACTCTTTTTCATTTTACTGCTGAGGTTATATTTTCAATTTCGGTTTAATTTTTCAAATAATAAGGCAGATTTTTTTTATTTAAATTTACTGAAATATTTTCATAATAGCATTATGAAAATATTAATAGTTATAAATACTATAATATCTGAAAAGTGAATACTATAATATCTGATAAAATTATAAATAAGTATAACAAATAATATTTAGGCAGATATCGCAGTATTATTTTCCTAATTCTTGTGAGTCGCTTTGGATAAAAGTGTCAGCTAAATGCCTAAATGAATGTAACGAGATTACATTTGTTAATTAAATAAATATATTAATAGTTTGATATGTTCCAAATGATTTCTATCGATCTGAATAAATATACTGCTCTCTAAATATTGGTATCAGGATTGTATAGTAAATCTACTATAAAAGAGAATTAGGGCTTGAATCTGAGATGACACTGAAAAAAAGTCATTGTGGTTTGAAAGATTTTTCTCTTTCTGCAGATGAATGTTTCCTATGGAATTGTGGGTAAACAGGCTGACTCGTTTGTCTCAAAGTTAATAGATGGCAGTGAAACAGATGGCTCGGAATGGCCCACCACTCACAGGATGAAGTAGAGGATGTAGATTGTAAGAGACACAGACAGTAAACAGTGAAAGTGATGTGTTGTAAGAAGTAGCTTCAGAGACTGAGCTGCCTGCTATAGCTGCCCTACTTTCTGCATCCCCTTCTGAGCAAAGAGCATGATGGGATATGGCGTGTGTGCGCGTGTGCGTGTGGCTTTGTGTTATAATTGTCCTATCGAGCATTTTATGTTTTTGCTTAATGCTTTTATACATTTCTGGTTTTCAGACCTTTAACCAGGGCTTGACATCAACACATGCCCATTACAACAGCATTGAGAGTTGAGAGATTGAGAGAACTCAATTTAGTACTAGCAAGCTGTCTGACTGATGCATGAGAGGTCAAATAGTCCAAATTTTTTGCCATTTTATGGCTAAACATATTTGGGGGTAAATTACAGACCGTAATGCCCTTAGTACATAATGCACTGCTAAACTGGATTATAATTTTCAAACAAATCCATGCATTCAAGTCTCCATTTATTTTCATCTGCTTCACAAAAATACGCATGCAGTAAAAATATGGTCATCCTACTAATGGTGTGTGTGTGTGTGTGTGTAGTACTAAACCTTGGCAGTGACACAATACCTAGTGTCCCCATTAAAGGCTGAGGGACTAAAATAGCTCGGCATCTATCAACTGGAACCCTGTAAAGTTATTACCGAGTGTTGAAACCTGAAAGGACCTCTATCTTATCGGTGTATTGTTCTGTCTCTACTCTGGAAAACATCTCGGGGGTCACCACCTCATTCTGCTGCTACAAGATGCTTATGTAAAGTCACAGATGATACAGATGGACATGTCGCTACAAGCTAAATGTTACAGCTACGTGAAGCATGTTTGCATTAAATGTGTTCAAATTGTATTCTGTATCCCTTTGATTCAAGACCAAGGTAAATTGATTAACTAGGACACATCTGTCTCTGTCTTTTTCAGTCTCTCATCTTCCTGGGTTGTGTAGCGGCGGCCGGTCTTGGTGTAAACTTGCTGTGCCTGGCGATATACCTGAGCTGTCTGTGCTGCTGTCGAAAAGATGAGGAGGAAGAAGAAAGTAAGAAGTCCAATTCTTGCTGTGTCACGTGGGCAGCAGTTGCTGCAGGGCTCATCTGCTGGTACGTACACCCGCTTTTCTCATGCTGGGAGGATAAACCAGTTCTGCAGGTGTAGTTAAGCATTTATATGTAATAACGTATGAGAGATTTTTGGGGGGTTATAGATGTGTTGTTTTTTTAAGCTGTCCCTGGCAGGTATTAAAAGCTGGTGTCCTTTCAGTTCATGAGAATTGAATTAAATTGGACACAGTTCCGTTGAAATTCAACATAATTACATAACAAAAGACTTACCTTAGTCCAAAACATTTTACAAAAAAACAACAAAAATTACAGTATTCGTTTCTTTTTCTTTCCTAGTGTGTAGAATACATTTGTATTAACTAAAGGTTTACAGTTCAAATCTACGTTTAATTTTTTTTTTAATCGCTAAAACTATCAAAAGTGATTTTAATTAGAAAATGAAATGTATTATTAATGACTCTTTCAGCAGTTTAAAGAAAAAATACAAGCAACTAATTTCAATGTAATCGTGCTACTACATTACAATTACTGGATCCCGTTTGCTCCCTTAAAGGTCCAGTTTGTGAAGTTTAGCTGCATCTAGCGGTGAGGATATGAATTGCAACCAATGGCTCAGTCCACCACTCACCCCTCCTTTAGGAAGCCCTACAGTGACAGATGTTGTCACGTTTTCGCTTCTTTGCCGAAGGAGATAACATATTATTTACGAAACGCACTCTGTAGAACAGTTTGTCCGTTTAGGGCTACTGTAGAAACAACATGTAGAATTCCATGCAAGGGGACCCGCTGTGTACGTAGATAGAAACAGCTCATTCTAAGGTAATAAATACATAACCCTTCATTGTGTAAGGTCTTTATACACCTCTGAAGACATAGTTATATATATTCTATTGCATTTCTGTCAATAGATCCTCCGTAATATCACACACAGCAAATTCTGTAAAATCAGAAATCTTTTTTGAATCAGGAATTGGAGCTTTAGCTTTGTTGTCATCTGTCACAGTCATGTTGAATGATTGATGGGTAAAAAAACATGTCATCAGCGTGGCAAAAACAAGAAAAAATCCCCCTCAGCAAATTAGCTCATAGCTGTCAAACCTTCATCGCTGTTCCATTTTCCTTTCGCTGTCTACAGAAATCATACTGTTCAGTCTCGTTCCTGTGACACAGACAAGTTTACGAAGAGATGCCAGTGAATGAATAAACTGCTAAAAAATAGACTTTTAAAGATGATACAGAATGAGATCATATTTGATGTGAAAAGCACAATTTCACAGCCTTGAAATTGTTCCTCACATCATCATGAGGATTCACATTGTTGGCCATCGTTTTTTAAGAGTTCAAGAGTTCATGTAAACAGTCAGAACTTGAATCTTCCTTCTTAATGTAAAACATAAAAAATGACTGTCTTTTTTTCATTATAGAATTATAGAAACTAACATAACAGAAAATCTAGTGAATAAACTTAGCATTTCTCTGTCAAACACACACACTTTGATTTCCTCACAGTTTCTTTGAGGTTGTATGGTCTTGGCTTATTCGTTTATTTTTCCACTCAACAAACACTATGGTTCATTGGGGTGCTTCTGGTAACCGTGCTTGGGCGAAGAGAGCGGTCTGCATTCCTGTGACCGGCGATAGAAACGCTCCAGTTTTGTTCTGTCCGCATTGTCCATCAGTTCTGAATGAGAGGAGGGGTTGTGGGAACACTCACAGTCTGACTAGTTTCTTGAACTTAAACAAGGGGAATGAATAACTCTGGGCGTCCCGGGACAGGCCTTTGATCTTTTGAGTTGAGCGAGATGCTAGCGTTCTCTACCTCCCTGGACCATTAAGAGTGTGAGGCATTCACTTTTAAAACAACTAGCCCTTGAAATGGCTTATGTTCTTGTTGCTTAATGGAGGAGTTCGGTGTGGCATGAGTCTTTTAAAATGCAGATTTTTTTCTGAGGTGAACTATATTACATTGACAAACAAAGTGCTTTAGCTTTTTTGAGTAATAAAATCTTCTTCTTGTATCCCATGAGCATACAGTATGACACATTTTCTGGGTGATTTATTTAGTTTTGATTGATGTTACCTTTAATTGGTCAACTTAGTACTAGCTGCAGGAAGATATTTTATTTTACTCTCAGCTCCAGTACTGTATAAGCGGTTACATCATCACCACACTTTTTAAAACGCAGAAGAAATGCTGAGTGCTCAATTGAATCCGTGTGGGTTGTGTCCTATATGAATGGCATTATTTCATTAGGAAACCACTTTCTCTTAATCCCATGACACTCATCTGCGTTTATATTGAGTTAGCGTCAGGGCTGTCTGTATTCTGAAGCCTTCTGTGGTTAAACAGAGCCCACTGTTGGGTCACATGCAGAAGCATTGTATGAGTTCAACATCAGGAATTTGGAATGTAACAGCTGATGAGAATGACATTTATACAGTGAAATACTTGAGTTAAAACAATAATCTTAGCATTTCCGTGATACCGTAATACATTTTATATTAATTTATTAATCCTGGGTTTCTTTCAATTACTGCTGTATGTTCGGATACATGCGTTGCAGCCTTATCTTGACATTAAACAGACATCGATTTAGAATACAGACAAACGTAATACTAACTTAAAGGTCGGGTAACAGACCATTTCATGCATTCTGACATGCTTAACGTGGTCACCTTGTCAAAAAACGAGTTGAACGTTGAATTTCTGTGCTCGATTCACTCCGCCAGGGTTCATACAGGTTTCGGAAAGTTTTTTTCGAACATGGATTCCCATTTTGTAACAAGGGTTCCTAGTCCCTTATTGGACAATTCTCCCTGAAGAGCACGCCCATGCGTCATCAGCGAGCGAAAGAGCTCGCCCACGCGCGCGCGTGAGAGATAGAGCATGCCCATCAATGCCGCTTTACCCGACTGACGGAAGTTTAGCTGTGTTTGCATGAAAATGATATGTGCTGTGTTATTTTTTCTGCTTTTCACTTGCCATGAGCGCCACATGATATTCTGAGTAACTAAAGTGACAACTTTTTTGGACTCCAGGTAGATCATAAACCATTGAAATGTGGCAGATTTGTTGACGCAACGCAGCAAATGGGGCCAAAGCAGTTTATCGTCTGTGTATGTCTATGGGGCCAGAAATTAACACCACAGACGAGCTGAATATTGCTTGGCCTGTAATAATGGCAACACTTTTGGGTGGCATCGTGTGCATGTTTTAAACCTGAGGTTAAAATATCCACATAATGCCTGAGAAGATTTTTACTTGAAAAATAATACTACAGTACATGTAAATGTGATTAAAACATTTTAATTGACTTTTTTATGTAAAACACATGCTCAAGTTCAAAAGAGTTTAACTCATATGACAATAAAATTGTAGTTCTCACTATATAATGATGAAATTCGTCATTTTAAGTTTTTTGTTATTTGTTGTACCTGCTGACTGAAGTGTTTGTATTGCCGTAGTCCTGTTAAGAAAGAATGTAGAAAAAATTAAAAGTATTTATTTGAAACTTCAATAGAACTAATCAACTCTTATCATCTTCTTTATGAAAATCAAATTAAGTCTACAGTCATCTTTGGAAATTTTGAATTACACTCCAAACCTCTCCTTCTATTATTTAACATTTCTAAAACTGGCAGACTGCATCAGCAGGGTTCACTTCATCTGCATTAAATGTTAATGTGGTTTCTAGCACATGCCAGAATGCTCAGAAGTCTCTGTTCAGAAGTTTTTCTAACTACTAAACCTATTAAGTTTATCCCTAAAGAAATGTATTGTGCAGTCAAATAGTGAAGTATTTCATAATATGGTTTGGTAGAAAACCTACACTAAAGGCGCTTCACGAAACCATAGAAAAGTCTTTATCTAAATGGTTTCATAAATAATCTTGACATCTGAAGAAACTTTCTGTTTCACAAAAGTGTCTTTGTGGCGAAAAAGGTTCTTTAGATCAGTGGTTCTCAAACTTTTTTGTTGTAAGGCCCCACTTTGTGTTAAGTGCATCGCTTTGCGGCCCCCCATATAAAGACGTATAATCTTAAATTTAGAATTTTAATTAAACCAAAAATTTATTCAGTTATACAATGCTGGAACCTCAATTATTTTGGTTGGTGGTGTCATTTTTCTGATGTTTGATTGCATAAAATCTATGATAAATTTCTATATTTCATAAAATGCCACAAAATCTGTGGCCCCCTGGATCCATCTTGGGGCCCCCCAGGGGGCCATGGCCCCCAGTTTGAGAACCACTGCTTTAGATTATAAAAAGGTAAGAAAGAGATGGTTGTTTAAAGAATCTTTGACTGAATTGCATTACTGTGAAGAACCTTTTAAGCACCTTCATTTTGTTAGTGTATGACTCATCTGGTTAAAATGACTTTGTCTCAATGTCAATTTTTGTACAGGTATCTCTGTGAGGTCCCTGGGTCATGCGAAGTAAAATAATGTGGTATGTTGGGGGTCCTGTATCCCTCCGGTGTGTCTTGATTGGTGACAGAATCTAAAATCAGCCACCGATAAGTTGGATTGGATTGAGCAGCTTGAGATCTGTTTTTTGTGAAATATTTTTTTGATTTTAACTTCTTCTAATTTTCAACTTGCTATTAAATTATGGTTTTGATGATGATGATGATGTTAAAGAGGTGATAAACGTCTATGTGTTTGGACAAACCTAGTCTACAGGATGAGTTCTCTGTCCTGTTTTTTGTTTTATTGTTGAATAGGAACTGGGCAATGGCTTCTTTGCCATAGAGTTGTTCCCTTAATGTGCAGCTTGTGTTGCTGATAATGATGTAGGGCTTTTTTACAAGAGTCCCTTAGATCACAACATGAAAAGATGAACCGCTTTGATTTAAAGAAAAAATGTAATTAATAAATCACCAGTAATGACTCGTCCTGGAGCATTTCAAAGTAGGATTTGTTTGAAGTCCCTCCAGAAAATGAAAACTTTGACAGTGTTTACTCATCTCTGTGCTGTTACAATTACTTTCTTTCCTCTTTGAAACAAAAATGGCAATCTTAGGTAAAATCTCCAGGCTTCTGTTTTAAAGGAATAGTAATACCACATAATTTACTCTTCCCCATGCCACTGTGTGTGTGTATATGACTTCTTCAAAATTGCTTTTATATTTGTATAAATATTTACGATTTTTTTGATAACAGCACCAATCACTTACATTTATAGAAAAGAGCACAAGAACATCTAAGCCCGTGTTCACACTTGACTTTGTTGAAGCTGCTAGCGACTGTTTTACATTATAGTCCTATGGAGTAAACCGTGTTTTCAACTGATCGCTTTTTTAAATGCCAGCGTCTTTTTCTGCAGCTCAGAGCATCTTTTGAGGTTGAAAAAAGTTGAACTTTTTTGGGGGGAAAAACGCCCTACGTCAAGCATCTTTTTCACAGCTAACCAATGACAGAGACCTGTCATTTCCATAACAACATGCGAGGAACGTGATTAGTCGAGAAGGCTCAAGCTCAAAAAAATAAAATGGCGGCCGAAACGCCCGTTGGACCATAGTTTTGTG
Source organism: Triplophysa rosa (assembly GCF_024868665.1). Classification (NCBI taxonomy): domain Eukaryota; kingdom Metazoa; phylum Chordata; class Actinopteri; order Cypriniformes; family Nemacheilidae; genus Triplophysa; species Triplophysa rosa. The sequence continues at coordinate 4,009,234 of NC_079907.1, read as the reverse complement.
TAAATGTAAGTTTAATTTTCACTTTCAATAACTACTGATTGCGTTTCTAGCGAGAAATTAGTATTGTAGTTTTTAAATATGTGATTAGTTATTGCAAAGACGCTCTGTTTGTAATTCAAATAGACTCCCATTACGCTGCCTATGAAGCCTGTCTCTCTAAGCTGCCTTCGTGCACAAATGCTATCTTTGAACATGGCCGTCTGCTATTTGTAACTACAACGCTGGGGACATTATTTTTTACTACAAAAGCACCATTGTCAACTTTTTCTTGTCAAAAAATAAGTCAAGTGTGAACACGGCCTAATGCCTCATTTTTGTGTTGCACAGAAACAATACTATATGGAATTGCATAGTGGGGTGTAAACAATGACATTTTGATTTATGCATGAATTGTTTTTATTCTAGTATATATATTTTTGTTATGCGTGCAGCTCTCACTCATTGTGTGATAAGCGTGTCATTGCTGACCTCCGTGCATCTCACAGCCGGACGTTTTTTCAAACAAAGATTGTTTTTCTCTGCCACACGCACACCTGCTATCTGGCATCTGTAAACCATCTGCAGCTTTGTTATGCGCGTGCCAGGTCTCGATCCCGTCACCCACCGTTCAGGACACCCAGACAGATTGCTAATGACTGACTTTAGATTAGCACTCATTAGCTACTCATTAATTTGTTCCTCATGACTGAAGCAAACATGCTGAGCTAAGAACTGTGTATGAGTTTCATAGCAATGATTTGTGTTCTGGATCTTGTCTTGTCAGAAAATACCCCAAATTAAATGTCATGTTTGTGCTACTGTATATGATCATGATACCTTGAATATGAGTTGCGATTCAATATGTGTTGAAGCACAGGTACGCTCTTAAAAATAAAGGGGTTTAAAAGGTTCTTTACAGCGATGTCAACGGTTCTTCAAAGAACCATCTCTCTCTTACCTTTTAAAATCTGAATGTTGAAGGTACTTTATGGAACCATATAGACAAAACATTTTCTTCTATGGCATCGTAAAGCACCTGAGTGTAAGCACTTGAAAATAATGTAACTGTATAGTTTAGTTCGAATGTTTTGTGATTTCAAACTTGATATGATATAAAAATCATCAATGGCTGTTAATATTGTTAGTTTTGGTCTTTTTCTGTTTTTAATAACTAAATGAAGCAGGAAATTGTGGCATAAAGTTGGAGTCGCCGTGGTATTCATAAGTCATGTTGGAATGAATCATGCAAGACCAAGATGGTGTGACAGATGGTTGTAGCTTTAGCAAACAAGCCTACCCATCCCAACCCAAACTTACAGTATTTGAGGCTTTTGTCATTTTAAAGGCCCGTGGTTAAATTCGGTGATTGAACTAAAAATCCACCGCTGCCGCTCAGGGAGAGAAATGTCTGAGGATGGTGACAGATGAATCTTGTTCTGAAAGATGCCTCGTTTAGTAACACGGAGTGTTAAAATTAAAGTGAGAAAAGGAGGTGAGATGACATGTAAATTATCGCTCTGTTATAGTTTTAAAGACAAAGCACTTTATAAAAAGATGTACTCCTTTCCAAAGAGTGCCTGAGAATTAGCCGCACCTCCTTATTCTAAAACCCCGCCCCTTCAAAAGCATACATGCACACAGAGATGTTTGGAGATGATGGAACAGCAAGCAATTTTAGCACAAACTCTTTAGTTGTCAAAAACAAAGAGCATCTTCAGAACGATGCTCTCGATGTTCGGCTTGCCATAATATTTACAAAAATAAGGACGTTCTGATTGGCTAAATCAAGTGTCTGATGGTGTGCACAGTCTTGTGCTGTAAAATAAACGGGTGATACTTCAGTACATTTATTTCATTAAGATCTGTCAGGTAACAGAAACATTTTATGTGCGACTTTCCATTAAAAAAAACACTTTACCGTCTCTCTCCATTCCTCTCTTGTTGATAAAAACACTGTCACTTATTTTTAGCTATTATTTATGTGCCTGGTATTTTCAGATGTAGTTTTTGAGGCCAGAGCAAAGCTTTTTTGGCACTCTTTCGGACCATGTAGAGGTAAAAGAGCTATGGTCATTGTGGAAGCATTAGCACTTTGATTCTATTTTGAAGACTCAACATTGTTGTTCTAGCTGTTCTCAGTCGGCTGTAGCTCAGTCGGTAGACCATTGGAGAGGTTATGGGTTGGATTTTTAGAGAAACATAAATATCCATAATTTTGGGTGATGGGAAGCTCTTTTTTCGCCTTTTTTCCACAAAGCGCTTTTTAAAACAGAGATGAAGAGTAATGCAGTTTAGCTAGAGAGTGTTCTGTTAATGAGAATGATCTCTTCCTGTCATTTTAATAAAATCGCCTGGTCGAGACCACACACATTCTCCTCTGCCATCCATGTACCATCAACAAAGCAACGTGGGACAGCCCATTGCTGCAAAGTATTGTGTATTCTTTATTTCTTTGTCTAAGTGTGTGTGTGCTTATTTTCACCAACAAAGACAAAAGCAGACACCCCCTGCAGGCTCTTCTTAGTTCTGCACCATTAGCATCATCCACAATCCATCACTGTTCTTCAACCAAACTTTCCCTTTGATTCCATTATTAGTCTGCCTGTTATAGTCCCAAATGTAGACTTCATGTAAAATACAAAGGAGAACCGACTTTAAAGGCCAGTTTGTTTCAACAATGCAATGCAGGATATGACATCAGCACCTTAAAACCACTTCTTGGGCTGTGTTGTTGAAATATGACCAGCACAAATAACCTCTCAGGGCCTCTGGGGGCTAATGAGCCAAATACCGAGAATGACGATGGGACTGACATCATATTTTCTATACATGACCCTTCCGGTTCCCACTGGTGATAAGACTGCTGGTTGGGGTGGAGGACTGAATTCTCACACACTAAAAATCTCAGTCTCAAGCTTGTCTCTGTTGACCATGCCAAAGATTTACGCGGTCATTAATTTGACTCTTTGATATTGCAGATGGCTTGGCAATGTCATATTTGGCACTGAATCTCCATTCAGAGACACATTCAGACAGTTGTCTGATTTGGCCAGCTGTTTACTAGATGTCTGAGCCCGAATAAAGGTTTGAAGAAGAGTTGGGAAACATTATGCGTTATATGTTCTGTTGTAAAATATAGGATCTAAATGTGCAGTTCTGTAAAACCGATTTGCTTTTTTGAAATGACCCAGAAAGAAGCCACCAACAACACCCTAGTGATGTCATGTCATCTAACCCCAACACCTATGTCAGATCAATTAAAATGTTGTTCATGTGCTCGCAGGGAACACACATTTGACTAATAAAAGTCTTGGATTTTTGTATTTTCAAAATGTTGTTTATTGCTGTTGATTCCATCAGTGTCAGATAATAGAAAATATTTTCCTCCTATTTATTAAATGTCGTCATATTAAATAAATTGATATTTGAAAAAATACATTGTTAATATGTTAAATAACACATGAATTGCTGCTGTTCCGTCTTGCTTTCCATATAATTCAAAATATAACCACTTGGTCCCAATATATGAAGAGTTCGGATTCAAAACCCTCTATAAGTCAAAAATGAGATTACGATGTTGAGCGAATGCTCTCCACGCATTGTATGCGTTAACTTAATAATTTTGCTTCAAAACCCACTAAATACCACTCTCTGACCGGTCTGAAATTGCATTTATTGCTGAAAGTAAGTGTTGGAGCCTGTTGAAAAATGCTTATTTAAACGAAAAGGCTTCTTAAGAGGACTTTGCATCTGAACTCTTCATATAGAAATGTATTATTTGTTATATTGCGATACATTTTCCAGTAGGTTCCTGTGTATTTTCTGGAAGGTTTAGAGGTTTAGACTTCTACTGATTCTAAAACCAGAAAAGAACATAGAAGGTCAAAAAAGAATGAAATGTCAATATATTTTGGCGCCGTGTGAATTGTGTAGTAGTTTCCTAAAGAAAATAGGAATATTTATGGTTGTACTGTGTTTCTAAACTCTTTTAGTTGCATTTCAGAAATACATTTGGTATCATTTCATCATAACTTGGTTGTCTCTTATCGTGGTTGTATGCTGTGCTGGCAGAAGGCACCATCTTGTTTGTCATTTCCTCAACCCTTATGTTATTTCTGTGTGGGGAACATTACCCTCTGGCTCGGCACGGCTTCTGCTGAATATTAAAGACCTGCATGTGCCCCGCATGCACCACCCATCCAACCACGCTGCCTTTATTTTCCTAGCTAGAGTTATATATGGCCCTCCTTTAATTTAAAACCATATCTAGCTGAGTTCAAGGAACATTTTCTGAAATGACGTTTTCTCAGCGACTGTGAATTTAGAGATCTTTATATGGTGAATTATAGAACAAACTGGGTTCAGAATGGATTGGTGTGTTTATCATTGAGTGCCTTTTTACTTGAGGACACTTTTACATCCAAGCATTTAATGTCTACAAGCACATTTTAAATGCATAAAGCACAATAAATGCATAGTTTATTCCTACAAAAAAATGGTTCTTGGCTAGTAATCATAGGGGAACCGCATATAGAGACATTTCTTGGTGCTTGATTGGTTGTTCAGCGGTTCTCTGGGATGACTGATGTGCTATATAGAAGAACCATACAGGGGCTTAACAGGTTCTTTATACGGAAACGGTGCTGTATGGTTCTTAAGCGGTTCTATATAGTACCTCAGTCATCCTAAAGAACCTCTGAAGAACCACTCAAGCACCAAGATATGGTTCTATATAGCACTTAAAGTGGTTCCCCTATGATTACGAGCCGAGAACAACTTTTAGTGCTGTATAGCACCATTTGTTTTTAAGAGCGTACAGCTGTGTGGGAACTCTAATTGTAACTAATTGTAACTTTTCACCTTGTGACTTCGCAGTATTGCCGTGGGAGTGGGTTTCTATGGAAACAGCGAAACCAATGATGGGGTGTACCAGCTGACCTATTCCCTCTACAACGCCAATCACACGCTGGCAGGAGTGGACAGCTTGGTAAGTACAAATATAGCCACCTTGATCAGACTATAAATAACAAAATTTCAGACAGATTTTGACTCTCTGTCAAATGAATAATCTGAGTGTTGTCTCAAGATAAGGCTGTAAGTAGATTCAGTCTGTTGTTTCATCTCATTGGCTTCTCCAACCCAATTTCACACCCTGAAAGTGATCTGATGCTACGTTCGCACCCTGCAAATATTTCTGCACCTTTTCACAACCAAACATCAGCCAGATGGTCCGTGTATCCTTATAGCCCTGTTGAAAAAAATAACGCTTCAATACTTACCTAACCAGCATATGCAGGTAGTTTGACTTTTCCAACAATCTTCTTCTGAATTTTCATTTGCCCCCCACTGCCTGCATGATTGATTCTCTGACATCCATTTACAAAAGTCAGACCGTAGTTGAAGACATATGCATCTACAGTACAGTACATACAACCGCACGTCTTGAGAGATTGTGAACTTGGAGTGTGTGCATCTCTGATAGGCTCTGGATTGACAAAATACTTTGAATCTAATGGACTGAGATGTTAACATATGTTCTCAAGTTGCCGTATAACATTGAAAGAGAGCTGGTGTTTGACCGGAGATCTGGCAACCCGTGTATGTTACTCCCAGTGTGTTCCTGTGATTTGGGGTGGTTGTAGAAAAATGCCTCAAATTGGTTATTACAGCCTTTTATGTTTGTATAGTTGTGAAGGCTTCTTTTCATTTAGTCATTGTCCCTTTCACGGCCCCGAAGGCTGGAGCACGAACAAAACCAAATTCCTGTATCTTCAGACGGACCCGAGAGCCTTATTTATATCCGTCGCAGTTTTTGTGATTTAAATGCGTAGAGCTGACAGTGACACTAAGACCATTAATCCTGCTTCACAGGCCAATTTCACGCAGCCGATCGTGCCTCTCGGGACTCTGGATTCGGGTTTTAGCCATTTTATTCTTGAGTGGAGGACTGCAGAAGCAATGATAACTTTTGCTTGGTTATATTAACTAAACTAACTACATTTCTCTGCTATTGACCTGAACAACGGAGTGAAAAAATATTTATTCAATAGTTTTGCAATTAATAAATTGTTTTGGCACAGATTTTACGCACTGCACCTTTAACTGTGTGTTCCCACCAGACGCGAATGAAGCGTTAAGCGCGAGTGATTTACATGTTAAGTCAATGCAAAGACGCTATAGACCTCCTTGCGGCGCGAATGACGCGATTCGTGCGAATTGAGCGTTTCGGGCGTTTGATGCGTGATTCGCGCAAGTTGAAAAATCTGAACTTTGGTGAAAATTCACGCCGCGTTAACCAATCAGGAGCTTGCTCTAGTAGTGACGTGCAGCGTCTGTGCACGAAGGCAGCCCAGAGAAACAGATAAGCAGCGCAACTGAAGTCTATTTGAATTATAAACAGAGAGCGTCTTTGCATAACTAATCACATATTTAAAAACTACAATACTAATTTCTCGCTAGAAATGCAATCAGAAGTTGTTGAAAGTGGAAATGAAACTTACATTTATACAAAACTATGCTCCAACGGGCATTTCGGCCGCCATTTTATTTTTTCAAGCTTGCGTCTGTTGTGAATTTCACGCGCGAATGACGCGAATTTCACGCGCGAATGAAGCGAGTAAACTCAAAATGTCCAAGCGTCCAACTACGTCGCGTTTGGTGGGAACGCTCAGTAAGAGAGGCCTTTAAGACTATCTTCTATGCCTCGCAGCCACATTCAGGTCAAATTAAATATGTTGTCTATCCTGACTACGGTCCATTGCATGTTAGCCCAGTTCATGCGATGACATCATCAGCAACCGCTATATAGTGACTGATGCCAAATGCATCCATCTTAGTTGAATCTTAACAACATTTGTATTGATTTGATGACCATAAACATGGCAGTAGGTCACCAGCGATCGCTTACATCTGTTGTTTGAGCTTTTGGCCAAGTGTTGATGGTTTTGGATGAAACTTAAAGGAGTAAAGTGCCAGGCACACTTATAGTTGTACTTTTGGAGTAGAGGATTTAATTCTCCATCTGCGCTAATGGAGATTAATGCATCTGTTTCTGTCTCACTCAGAATTATGAGTCAGACACACTTATCCGAGGTCAACACGATCCCCCTCAACCCACTGTACGATTCATCAGCAGCCAAAAGGCAAAACTGACCTAGGAACTGTAGTTTGAGGGAATAATAATGATGTGATTTTTATGCAATCTGCCTTAGAGATAAGAGATCTTTGCTGTGAAAAAATGATGTCATGTGGCTGAAAGGCACTAGATGTTTTTGATCTTTAGTTCAAGGAACAGTTCATCCAAAAATGTAAATCGTTTTACTAGAATTGTTTACTTAAAGCAAGAGTGATGTTATTTGTTTTAAGAGGAATGCAAAAGTTTTATGTTAACGATTTTCAATGTAATTGTAATGTAATTGCAATGTTGTGAAAACTGAAAGATCGTGTAGCGGTTCATACAACTTTATTTTGTTCTTCAGTAAAAGTTGTCATGTGGCTTCAGGAGAGGTTTACAAAATGTGGTTTTGTAGTTAAATTTGATATTTGGACTAAGCCTCTATACTGTAAAAAGTTATTTGTTTTTTGTTGGTTCAACTTAAAAAAGTTACCTGGTTGCCTTTTTTAGTTAATTTAACTTAATTTCGAGTTTAATCAACTTAAAAATATGAGTAAACACAACATTAAATTTGTTAAGTGAAACCAACATTTTTTACAGTGTATTTGCATTTGGAATTGTCTTTGTCAATGACTGACAGACCCTGAAATATGGTTGTATGACAAAAAACATATTTCTTCAAAAAATATATATACTCTTTGTGTTAGTAAAATCATTCTTCTTTGACGAAACTGTTCGCTTTTTGTGACCATTCCTTTAAGTTATTCAAGCATCAGCTCAATTTACCATAAGCCCTTGAGAATAGCAGAGATCCTTAAACAAATTTCCTCACTTCGTTTTTGGACGCTCCTTTGAGAGCAGGTCTCTCCAATGGTACAAAGTGTCCACTGTCTCAGACGGTCTGAAATCCCAGCATGCATTGCACATAATTAGCCATAAAAAGGCCTTGCAACAAAGGCCTTCGGTGAAGTCACTCACAGAAACCTTCGACTTCCCAATTGAGTCTCTTCAATGGTTGTGCCTGTCTGCCTGAAAACAATGATTTAATTTGGCATCCATTACACGCAGATGTCTGTTCTTTCTCGTACACACATGCATGCTTGCTTCTTTTTGTTCTCTCGCTGTTTGGGCTGCTTTTTCAGGGGAGTCAAGAGAACATGAGATAGGAGAAGTGATCCACAGAATGTGTCTGTTTTTGGATGCGTGTTGAGTGGACTGCTTGGGTTTGGGCTTTATTGGTTCTGGGCCATAAGGTCTCTTGTTTACCACCTCCCTCTGTGCTTGCAAATGAACTGTGAGATCGCCGCTGAATCTGTTTGGCTTGCAGAGAGGCACTTGAGGATCAGGGACAATGTTTAGTCACTTTTATTTGTATATATGGCTAGATTGCATTTTTCTGGACCCATGCAAGCCTCTTAACTATAACAAGGATTTTTCCTCAAGTTTAGGCATTTGAAGTTTGGGTTTTCAGTGAGTAGAAGTGAATAAAATGTTTGACAGGGTAGATAAAAAAAAATGCGCATTTGTGATTATTCCTGTCTAGGGTTAAACACAAACTCCCTCAAAAACAAGAAAAAAGCGAGTTTTTTAGGGTCGATTTTGTATGGGTTCAAGTTGTAATACTGGGTTCACACCAAACGCGAAGTAAGCGTTTTGCGCGAGTAAATTACATACAAAGTCAATGCAAAAACGCGTATAGACGCGAACTTGCGGCAGGCGGTGCGAATGACACGAATCGGGCTACGTGAAAATAACGATCTTTTCTCGTGAGTAATAAAGAGCGTGGAACGTGATTGTTCACATTTGTTGTGAACTTCGGATTAGACTATAAGCCACAGTGCTCTACACACCTGCTGTCTGCCCCTCATTTTCTTTCTTTCTTTCTTTCCTTCTTTCTTTCTTTCTTTCTTTCTTTCTTTCTTTCTTTCTTTCTTTCATTTGTTTCTTCTGTCTTCCTTCCTTTTTTCCTTTTCTTTCTTTCTTTCTTTCTTTCTTCATTTTTTCTTCCTTCCTTCCTTCCTTCTTTCTTTCCTTCTTTCTTTCTTTCTTTCCTTCTTTCTTTCTTTCTTTCTTTCTTTCTTTCTTTCTTTCTTTCTTTTTTTGCGTCCTTCCTTTCTTCCTTCCTTCTTTCCTCCTTTCTTTCTTTCTTTCTTTCTTTCTTTCTTTCTTTCTTTCTTTCTTTCTTTCTTTCTTTCTTTCTTTCTTTCTTTCTTTCTTTCTGTCTTTCTTTTATTTATTTTTTTACATCCTTCCTTCCTTCCATCTTTCTTTCTGTCTTCCTTCCTTTCTTTCTTTCTTTCTTTCTTTCTTTCTTTCTTTCTTTCTTTCTGTCTGTCCTTCTTTCTTTCTTTTTCTTTCTTTCTTTCTTTTTCTTTCTTTCTTTCTAGAATAGTAAATAGTTTTTTGTGTGTGCTTCAGAATTTGTTTGTGTATTCAAAGCTGTTTAAAATGCAAGACAAGTTTTCTTCCTAAAGCATCCGTTTAAAATAGTTTTGAAAGTTTTTGCTGATTGTTGGTGGAGAATCTTTACCATTTCAAAGAACCATATGCTCACTGAAACATAACACCAAAAAATAACCACATTTCTGAGAAAATGGGATGACAGTAATGTAGACTTGAAGCCGAGATCAGTTCATCCATCATCTGCAAGGCAGAAAGTTAATCTAACATTCGCTGAAGCATTTCAGGATGAAGTGGATATGATTGTTATATCTCACTTTCTGATATGAAGGTTTTATGTTTTTTTCTTCTTCGTTTTAACCCAAAACTCTGAACTTAAACAACTCAACTTTAAAAAGTATAAGAGAGGATATAACAGAGTCTAGAGCAGCCGAGGCTGTTGCGGTGGGTTGAGGCCTTTAAAGTCATCTTCCATGTTTGATTTTTATGTTCAATTTGTTCTCTGTAGCTATCTTGAGAACCTCTGAACTAGTTCCCCCGGCAAACCTCCTGACATTTCCGCAGGCGTTATTAGGACAGGACCTGTGAGCTATAAGGTCATCACGCTGTTTCTGACATCTCTCCTTCTACCTCATTTTTGTCGTACTGTTTTTTTTCTCTACTAGTTTAATGGAGAAATAGAAATCCATATCTGGATATAGAGCAGGCACTTAGTGCTTGTGCTCTATTTCACGCTTCAGCTCTTCCATTCAAATTTAATTGCAAAAGCACAGCGCCTACAGAAACCAGAGACAATCAATTAGAGCCGCGGCGCAGGGAAAAAAATCTGCTATCTTAACCGCTTCCTCGTATGCAGTACAGCTGTGGCTTAAGAAATCCCGCACGGATATCGGGCTTTGTTCATTAGCTGAATGATGGGCAGAGATATTGAACCCCTGTGAGTTCAAATGGTGCCAAGATTGTTGCAGATGTGGCCACGCAATAAATATTTGCCAAGAAACATTCAAGATGTGTTCAGTGTTCCGTACGGAGTCTGAAACATCAAGGATTCTGTGTCTCAAGAAAATCAAAGATTTCAGGACAATGCAGCTCTGTTGTGAAGATTAAATCTCATTTTCAGAGAAGACACTGGGTTCCGATTAAACTAGGCTAACAATGTTGGGCTGAGTTTCTCACGGTGTTAGGTATGACATCAGTCTGTGTTGTTTAGCAGTGATGTCATAACCAGAAGAAGGTCTGCTGGGAATTTAGTCTGAGCCATCAGTATTTGGTTTCAGGAATCAGGATATGGAGCTTTTGCTTGGAAATCCCCTAATTTTATTGGATTAGTTTTTTTCTCATTTTGAATGTGCAGTATATGCATGCACCTGTATGGCCTGAAAAAAGAAACACTTGTGAAAGAGTCAATATATGAGAAATCAAGCACAAAGTCATTAATAAAAATATGGGTTTTCGGACAGATACACTGTTTTCAGCATAAATTTTCAGCATTTTCAATGTGTTAAATAGCACTTTTGTGTTATGGAATTTTAATCCATATCATGACTTCATTTTGTGTTGATTTTGTGTTAAATAAATAAGTGAGAACCCAAAAGGTTGAGTTAAAAGTAACTCAAAAATGTGTTTCCTTAAACATTTTGTGTTAAAACCAACAAAATATAGTTGTGTTATTTTAACACAAAAAGTGTGTGCATTGGTCTTATTCCTCATTGCCTTTTAACTAAAACAGGAACACACTAACATTACATTTTTTTATTTAAAAGCACTTTTATGTTTTGTTACGATGTTGATTGTGTGTTACCAAACATGTATTGTTCATTTATCATGCACGTATGACCGTTCAACACAATTTATTGAAGTCAAATGAACTTGAAAAAGCTTGAAAGCTTTTTGATTAAGTGCTAAAGAGGCCTGATTCTTGGAGCAATGCGCCACAAGATGCTTGGTAAAATCACACCTTACATAACATGACAACATAAACACAAAACGTTCAATATAGCGTGTTATTTACTGTGTGTAATTCTCGAAATAAACAGCTCCTTTGTCAAATAATATTGCTTATTAGACTGTTTGTATGTTGTTTGTTTTATGTTGTGGACTGCCAAGCAATGCAGCAATTTGGCAGTGTTATTGTTGAATGTGTGTGGTGTGTTTTCATCTGCATTTAACAACAGCTTTACAGTGCCATTTTTAATCAATGCAGATGAATCCATTTAAAATAGGATTCAATTAAATAGGCTGTCTATTATAATTGCTTTAAAAATGCTTTTAGTGTCGACTTTTTAGGATGCACAAAAAAAATCTGTTAGTTCATGTGTTGCATATCCCCTTCTCACAACCAAAGGATTTCTGGCATCTCTAACATTTTGAGTTTTTTGCCCACGCAGGTGACTGGTACTATGGGAGGGATGCAGAGCGGCCTTAAAGATCACTTGTCCCGATTGGATGAGATCTTTGCAGCACGGGGAGATTTCGTTCAGACGCTGCATTTTATGCAACAGATGGCCGACAACGTCATTAAACAGCTCCTGGGACTTCCTGATTGGGAAAAAGCAAAAGTAGACCTGGCTGCCATAGCAGATCAGACGGCTTACATGGAGTATTACAGGTAATGAGATGGGAGCCGTCATCTTGAGTTTCCCGTTATTTTTGTATCCGTGAAACCACATGATATCTGGACATACTATACTGCAAAATGTCTTGTGTAAAAACACAGTTATTATTAAGCATTATGAAATATTAGATATTTCATACATTGCATGTCGCCTATTAAAGGGATAGTTCACCCAAAAAAGAAAATTCTGTCATCATTTACTCACCTTCGAGTTGTTACAAAGCTGTAAACATTTCTTTGTTCTGATGAACACAGAGAAAGATATTTGGAAGAAACCAGACAGTTTTTGCCCCCCATTAACTACCATAGTAGGAAAAAATACAGTGGTTGTCAAAAGTGTCCCAGAACTGTTTGCTGTACATTCTTCAAAATGTCTTCTTTTGTGTTCATCAGTCTTCAAAATGTCTTCTTTTGTGTTCATCAGTCTTCAAAATGTCTTCTTTTGTGTTCAACAGTCTTCAAAATGTCTTCTTTTGTGTTCAACAGAACAAAACAATTATTAAGTAATTTTTCCTACTATGGGGGGCGAGATCTGTTTGTTAGAAGCATTCTTCCAAATACTTTTCTCTGTGTTCAACTTAACATAGAAATTTATACAGGTTTGGAACAACTTGAAGGTGAGTAAATGATGACCGAAGTATCCCTTTAAATTGGACTTTTTACATTATAAGAGCGTTTGAGTGAAAAGTGAAATATTTGAGTCGATACAGTACTGTGTATCACAGAAATTATGGATTTGACGTCCTGTAATCTATGGTACATAGATGTTAAATGATGTCGCAACATAACTGACAACATTGGTTGCGTGTGTGTGTGTCTAAGTGTAGTTCATAGGAAGAGACACATCCAGCTATTCCCTGACCAGGTTTCAGTGTATGAAATATTAATATCTATAGAACACATTCATCTATTATGGATTATTTTGAGAGTTGGAAAGCTTTCCGTAGTGTTCACACCAGCACACATTAAAACATATTAAACTGAAGTGCAGATGTAGCTCTGCGAAGCATAAGAACACTTTATTGCCAAGTACTGTACACAAAAGGAGTTTAAGTGATAGTTTACAAAAAATACAAATCATTTATTCACCCCCATGTCATTCAAAACATGTAAATGACTCTCCCAAATCATTCTTCAAATACGACTTTGTGTTCTGCAGAAGAAAGACATGAGGGTGGCACTTTCAAAAGTTGTGTTCAATGGTTCTTGCCAGTTTCTTGTCATGTCACTGTTTGTTCATTGCGTACAAAAGCCTCCATCTGTTGTTTAGTGTTTTCTGAGTGTGACTTTTCTCTGCAGGTGGTTGACATACCTGCTGATTCTGATCCTGGATCTGGTTATCTGTCTAGTTGCGTGTCTCGGCCTGGCGAAACAATCCCGCTGGCTGCTCACCACGTGAGTTCATAAAACGTTACATCACACTGGGTAGAGCTCAGTTTCGCTTATACAAAGAATGATACAAAATACATGACAACAACTGTTCACGGGTCACAAAATCTGTCCGACAAGGTCAGTGGGAGAATATTCCTGTCTCTCTTGCATGCATGGTTGATTTTGACAGAAACAAGTCGAGGCGATATTTTCCCCCAAATTTCAAACAAAAATAGTTTTATGCAAATAAACGAGAAAACTTTGGCGATGTTTGTTTTCTCTAGATGTTTTTTATAGAGAAGGCACGTCATGGAAATTTGAATGGCTTTTAAGCTGATTGGCCGCTTTGTCTTAACAACATTAAAAAATGATTATTTCCCAGTGTTTCACAATTATATGTTTGGTTGTTTTTATTATTTGCATTGTTTTTGTTTTTTGTTCATGACCCAGTCAACGCTGTGAATGGTTTGACGCGTGATATTTCTCTTATCGTGTTTGATGGTACAGAATGATGGTGTTTGGTGTTCTCACTCTCATCCTGAGCTGGGCGTCTCTTGGAGCGGATGTGGCCACTGCAGTGGTGAGTTTCAGCTGATGTTCAGTCATGACTTGATGACATCATCATCAGACATGTTGAGACTTCAGGTCAATAGGAGAGACGTCAGGCAGGTTTTCTTGCTAATGCAAATATAATAAAATCTCCTTTTAAGGTCTATAGTTGAAGAAACCTTCACAGATGTGTATGTGCAGTGCGTGTGCGTGTGCGCGTGCGTGCATGGTTTTAGGACTTTTAGGAGGCTGGTCACAGTGAGTTTATTGATATCAAAAGCTTGATTATGCGGCAAAGCATAACAAATGACAGTCAACTGCTGTCTGCTTGCCCGAGGGAGGCGATAAACTTCAAATGTATTTCTTTTGATGTGTGTGCGTGTGTGTGTGCGGTAGTAAAAGAAAAAGACTGAAATGCAGTGATTTAAACCGCATAAATGCAGGAAGAGGAAATGCTGGGCATTTGTGAAAAGGGCAAAGAATGTAAAACTGCCATCGGCTTTCTCGTATTTTACAATCCACACATGGCCTCTGATGTTTTCTGGTGTACAGAAATAAATCGTTCTAGCCTATTTTCACTAAGTTTATTTTAAAGGATGATATGCTGTAGAAGAATCCTGTTGTTTCAGTCCTGTTGAATATAAACGAAACATGTAAGAAGAGTCAAAATTGCTCCCTAAAAGCACTTTCTAAACCTCCTTTAACCACTTTCACCCAAATCCAGAGTGTTTTTCCTGTTAAAAATGGATAGATGCAGTGCAGTGGAATGAATAGGACACTCGACACGGGGTCTCTCGACACATTTTAAAACTCGTCTAATGCTGAAAAACCGTGCAACTGCAAACATGTTTAAATAGACTGGGTTTTTTTTATGGTTTATGAGCTATACTGCAGTCCAGGGGCATTGCCAATATGAACGTTTTGTGCCCAAGTGTGATTCATTTAACTTCTAAATCGTCTCCGTTTTCACTTCTCGACTATTTCTCACTCACCTGCTCCTATTTTCCCCTACTTATAACTCTAACTAGCATTTTAATTGCTTTTGCATGCCCATGTACCGCTACCCACAAACCAATTATACGCCTAGCATGACCAAACAGTCTAAAACAATCTAGCATGCGAATATACACACATTGGAACACAGCATGTAGATTTTGTGCTTCGTTTTTCATCAATGTAGCAAATATTTCCCTTATCAGATGCTCATTAAGTGAGAAATCTATCTGATACTTTCTCGGTGTCGGTGGACACGCTCGGTACGCTGTAATGAACTCGTGTTTCCTCCTGGCGATAGACAGAAGCACGTGGGCTTTGATCCTGTCTTCATAGCTAATGAATTAATATAGCGTATAAAGCAAGGTATTGCGCCACAGGAGAGGATGGGGATTTGACTTTAAACTCTGTGTTTTGGGACATAGAAGAGTTTTGCAAGGGATGGCTGGAGTTTTAAGCCCCAGTTGTCTAATGGTGGAGACTCTTAAAAATGTTTAAGGATATACAATGCTGCTCAAAAGCTTACACACCCCTTGCAGAATCTGGAAAAAGCTGAAAATTGGGGATTAATGAGAGGAATTAATGAAAAAAAATTTGAATGAAAAAATATTGATTATTAGAAATATTAGAAAAGGTTCTTTGGGGCAACAAAAGTGGTTGTATGGCATTGCTGTGAAAACCAGTTTTTGAATATAAATTGAATATTGTCATATCCTCACAGATCCAACTTTTTTCTGCTCATCTGTCGCTGTTCGTTGCAATTACATAATTTAACAAAATGCAATAATCCATACATTAAATGAAAAAGAATGAAAACATGGCTGGATGGAGATCTCCTCACATTGGGGAATTTTACAGTATATAGACGGTTTCATCGGATGCACTCGTCTGGCCCGAAGTTAACTTCCAGTCTGTGTTTGGTTATAATATAACAATTTATTTGATATAAAATTTAGATTCATATTAATGTATGTATACTGTAATAAATAAAATTACAGTTATTGATTCTTTGCGGAGGTCTACCGGAAGTTAAGTTTGGGTCACATAACGCTTGTTTATGTTGTTGCCGCCGAAACTGTCTATAGAAGAAACAATGTCATAGTTGTTTTCAAATGCATGTCTGACAAAAACATGTTTCATTCACAGTCTGAGGATGTTTGTGTACAGATGATGTGTGAGAGCGTGTGCTCTGGCGTTTCTTTTCAGACATTAAACAGACATTATAAGATCATATTTCCACAGAGACCCTCAATGTTTCCTGTTGCCTGTTTGTGTGTGTCTTGGCACATGTTAAATGTTCCTTCCTGTCATGCAGATACTGGTGTTTGTTTGGACACGTGTGTTTATTCTGAAGGTCACAGGGTGTTTGTGTCGCTGTGTATTTCCTGTATGTGTGGATTCATGTAGCTCCAAATATCCTGTAGAACAGTGGTTCTCAAACTGGGGACCGTGGCCCCCTGGGGGACCCCAAGAAGGATCCAGGGGGGCATAGATTTTCTGGCATTTTATGAAATATAGAAATGCATCATAGATTTTATGCAATCAAACATCAGAAAAATTAGACCACCAACTAAAATTATTGATGTTTCAGCATTGTTTAACTGAATATGTTTTGGTTTAATTCAAATTCTAAGTTTAAGATTATACTTTTTTATTTGGGGGTCTGCGCAAAGCGATGCACTCTACACAAAGGGGGCCTTGCAACGAAAAAGTTTGAGAACCACTGCTGTAGAAGACACACCCATCAGATGCAATAACCGTACTGTATAAAGCATTTTCCCAAACTCTTTTTAAAAATTCTGTATGTGGGTTTTGCGGTCTAGGGTACAAGCGATTTCTGTGTTTCACCTGACAAGTTTCTGATGAACCAGACGAAAGATGTCATCAGCTCAGGTGAGTAGATATTTTGTCCTTGCGCGAATAGTTTATTATAAACGACTTTAAACATCCAAAGTAATAAAAGAGTTTTGATTTATTTATAATATACTCACTCATTTCTTTCTAGATATTGTGCACTATTACCTGTACTGCAGTCAGACCCTCCCCAACCCGTTTCAACAGGTACTATGGTTAATAGAAATGATTACACAATTGCCATTCATACAAATGATTTCTCTGAGCTTGTCGCAATGCATTATGGGATTGCTCTCTTTGCGAATGATGACCTATGCCCGTGTAGTCAGCATTTACTCGGATGTGAAACTGAGCCAGTACGAACAGGTTCTCGATTCCCATCTGTGTCACTTACTGCATTTGATTGATTGATCTTGCAGTCCTGCGACTTTCTATCCCTGAGTCTTTCTCTCTCACTTCATCTGTCTCGGCGCGTCTCTCAGGGATTTTAGGTCGGGCAGTTAAAGGCCAGTGTCCAACATCACTGCTCGATTCACTTCAGTTATAGTTTCCGTTTCAGAGTAACTGTTGACATCTTTTCAGGATCCATAGAATCTGTAAGAGAAACAGAGATGATCAAACAACAGCTTAGGAGCACAACCTTTACACACATGGATACACAATGTTTTTGTCATTTCTATTTTTCTGATCCGTCTATTTGTCTATCTTTGCTCATTCCCTAATGCAAGTAATAAAAACATGTATTTTTAAATGAAGTAAAAACAAAAAAAACAGCAGCTTGCGAAAACAACCTACAACATATAGTCATGCAATATTACACAACAACTCGCACTATAACCCCTTTTCTATTCATAGTCCTTGCTTGGTCCCATCTTGGTTTGATTTCTCATCATGTGTGTTCGGTCTCGCTCGGGTCTCTTAATCTCTCGTTCTGTCGCTCAGACGTGTTTGTTTAGTTGAATGGCTCTTCTGTTTCACGTGTTCTTGTTCTTTCGGTGTGTTCTGAGTGAATCGCTCCATTAAACACAAGAAGAGAAATTACACATTCAGAGTTGATTATATAAAACAGTTTAGAATAATTGTGTGCTTATTGTGAATCTCACAAAGAAACATTCGGGTCCCTTTCCATTATATTCATGAGCATTTTTTGCTTTGTTACAAATGCACATTTGACAAATTACTACTAGAAAGCTCATTCTATAGTTTTTTATTTATTCATTTGTATTTATGAAATGTACCTGTCTATTATTATCAGTTCTTTTATGTTATCCTTATACTATTATAAATCATCACGTCAGACAGTGTGGTTCATGTGTGGATGGTGTAGTTCCCTCTGCTGGTGAAGAGTGATACTGCATGTTGCATTGAACCTGCTGTGCACAGCCTTTGAGCTTTGATAACCCTTAAACAAAAGGAACTGATCCTGAATCAGTTTGTCTTGCAGTCCCTGACTGTCTTCCAGAGATCCCTGACCACCATGCAGATGCAGATTCAGGGTCTTCTACAGTTTGCTGTGCCTCTGTTTCCCACAGCAGAGGTGAGTGTGCACGACTGAAAGTTAATCGTTAATTATTTATTTAATCTATCAATTATAATAATACAGATTTAAATGAATGTCATGAAAATACATCAAGGTCAAAAATACTATACTTAATATACTTCAAAAATATGCTTTAAAGATGGGAAATTGTTCACGACATGCAGTACATGCATTTCACCAAATTTGTCCAAATCCTTGACTTATTTATTTAATTTATTTTAATTTCCTTAATGGGTATTGTAATTCGATTCATATTACTGCAATACAGTGATTCTGTGATCATTTTTTCCTTTTTTTAATGTTGTGATTTTTTTGTCAGTCCATAGCTGTTGTTTATGGTTGTTGTTTCAGAGGGATTTACTGAACATTCAGCATCTGTTGAATAATTCAGAGGCCAGTTTACACCAGCTCACCGCCCTGCTGGACTGCAGGGGACTCAATAAGGTTGTGATCGCATACATACACGCATACCAGTCTGTATCTAAATGAAGCTGTGAGCTTAATGAGATTTCTCGAATTAGCCTCAAATCTCATCTGGAATGTTCAAATTTGCTCTCATCGTGTGTGTGTTTGTTTGCAGGACTACCTGGATGCTCTGATGGGTGTGTGTTATGATGGTGTGGAGGGTTTACTGTATCTGTGTTTGTTCTCTCTGCTGGCTGCTACGGCCTTCTCCATCATGCTGTGTGCCATCCCGAGAGCATGGCGGCAGATCGCCAACAGGTGCATGCACAGACACACGCAGCGTTGAAATGCATTTGATCACATTGACTTTGGGGTAATTAAGTCTAATTAGGCATAACAAAAATATTTCAGATATTTGTGGTTTGGTTGAGAGTTATGAGCAGGTGTGTTAAGTATAGCTGCAGGTAAACTCTATAGGAATATTCTTTCATCATTTATGCACCCTCATGTCATACAAAACCTGTATATGACTATATATTTTGAGAAATGTCTCCATGGTTTTGTGTCCATACAATGGACGTCACAGGGGTGAAATGTTGTCAACCTTCAACAAAATATCTTCTTTTGTGTTCCGAAGTAGGAAGTCATACATGTTTGGAATGACATGTGGGTGATTAAATGTCGAAAGAATTGTCATTTTTGGGTGAACTATCCCTTCGTCTATATGCTTTTTTTGCCCACTGTAAACCAACTCAATGCTACCGTTTCATCCCACACAGAGAAAGAGATTATGATGACATGGATGATGGGGACCCGTTCAACCCTCAGAGCCGACGAATGACGACGTCGCATCCGGTCAACATGCACAGTTTTGGTAGTTACAGTAGTAGCATTGGCAGCCAGACCAGTCTGCACCCCCCGACACAGACACAGACCGTCTCCAACGCCCCCGTCTCAGAGTACATGTAAGAAACGCTCACATTGTCAACTTAATGCGTGTCTGTATTTTGTTCAAATAGATATTTGTAAATGTTTGATAAAACGTATAGTTTGCTTTCCATTTAAGTTTCTCATTTTTCACCGTTTCGTTTTTCAGGAACCAGACTGCGCTGTTTGGTGGAAACCCGCGCTATGAAAATGTGCCTCTCATCGGGAGAGGATCTCCTCCTCCTTCGGTGCGTTGGGTTCCAGAGGTCAAGCCTTTTTCATGACCAGACACACACACACTATTATTTACACTCTATCATCAGTTCCTTCAAAGAAAAGTATTGTTTGTTTTTGGAACCTTAATCAAAATCTAATCTTAATCTTCTGTGAATCGTAATCTTCCTTTTGACTGACATCACTAGTCAATTTTGGAACACCCACAAGCTGTGAAAACACGTTATGCACTTAGATAACAAAAACCTTCGCACGTGGAAGGCAAAAAGGGTCAATTTTGATTATTATTTATTGACGATTTATTTTTGCCATAATTTTTCTATTTGTCCCTTTATAGCTTTTCTGCTATCTTCTGCTAATAGCTTCTTTTGCGTTTTTCTTTGTTTGTTCGTATGTTTCTCTGTTTGTACGTTTCTGTTCTTTTTGTTCTCTTTGAACCGAAATAAAATTTGTTTTTGGAGCTTTACTCACAGCCATATAGAAACAGCGTAAGTTATCTTATGATATTACTGTATGCCCCAGTCCTTCTGTTCTATAATCCTCCCCCTAATTTTTATTTCACCTCTTGTTTTTTACATAAATGATGTGTGGGATGTTTTCCCTGTTTTACTCCCGGCATGGAACCATGGACACACCCATACGTTGTACGTTAACGCACTTGTTCTGTATACCTCCTATTGGTGAGAGGTCTGATGTTATGATATATATTTCGTGTTTTCTGACCACCGGCATGTCTTACAGATGCTTTCATTAGCTCTGCTGAGCATTTAGTCTGTAGGATCCTCATGTGTGCCATACCTACAGTAGTCAAAAAGAGGAAAAAATGATATTTGTCATTTGTTACCCTTTTTTTTACAATAGTTAAGCTTCATGAACGTTATAAAAACGTACACAAAGCTTCATTTTCATTGAACTTGATTCTGATTTGACTGAATGGTCTAAATGTTTTAAATGGTGCCAGTCTGTGACTCTGCTCTTACTGTATGTTCTTCACAGTATTCTCCGACCATGAGAGCCACTTACCTCTCCATGACTGAGGACCAGATCAGACACTTCGGGGAGGATTTCCGGGCATAGAACTGATCTCCGTCCCTCTGTCATCCACTTGTTTCCCCTGGCTTGATTCGGTAACATGGACGCACGGAGAACTGTAATGCCAGCATGCGTGCGCTCCCCTTTTTGTGTTTTACTGTATCTGACTCGCCGGACCACAGTGTGAGAGAAGAACATCATTTTAGGAGCACTGATTCTCTGTGTGTGTGTGTGTGTGTGCGTGCGTGCGTGCGTGCGCGCGCGCATGTGTTTTTATGTGTTTGCAAGGGTGCTTGCAATGCATTGTCACTAATCCTGATGGTGCGGTGCATCTACTGACACGTTACTGTGAGGTGCTGAAATAACTTTTGTTTGTATGTTTATATTATGTATGTTTCAGTCAGGTAGGCTGTTGGTCTTCCTTATAGAGCTGTTTAGGCATGAAGTCAATGTGTAGACAAACCTGTTACTTACACCGTCATGCCTGGGATATACAGTCATAATTCTAATGTGAATGTGATGCATGTTAATGTTGTAGACCAAGACGTGAAGTTTTCGGTAATCACAAATTTAACTTCTCATTATTTTCTGGATTATTAGACAAAAGCCTAAACAGCTCTATTGCCTTGAACACAGAAAATTGAACACATTTTACAGGACCTAATACATAACCTAAAAAAGGTTAGCCATTTGTTAAAAAAAAAATGTAAATAAATGTATCATTATGGACACTGGCTGAATATTCTGTCCATTGGATGCCAATGGTGAAACAGTAGGTTTGCTTGATACTTTTCGAAGCGATTGTTGCTCATGAAAAGTCCTTTTATGCTGTCTTGATTACTGTGCAGAATGAACTTTATGGTTATGTCATCATTTTTTATGACGGATGATCGTACAGATACTAATGTACCTGTATTTTATCTCTTTATTTTGAGTGAAACTCTCCCCCCACCCGAATATTTTATGTGCCCAAGAATGGAAGCATGTTTTGTGCCTCTTAAAGATCCCATGAATTTACATGACAGCTTTCTTTTTTATGTGTTTAAATACGTGTTGCTGTTGAAACGAGGGGGTCGTATCAACAAGATTTATTTCCTGTCAAACCCTTTGCTGTCAGAGTCAGCTAGTGTCAGATGAGGGACATTCTACAACATTAAACATTTTATACAATTCATTTTACACAAACGCAATATACAAGTTGTTCCTTCAGATGTCCTTAAAGATGTCAAATTTAAAGCCACAAGGTCACATTAAGATTTCACAGGTTCTTTAAACCCTTTATTTTGATTTCTCATCAATTTTGTGTTGTTTTTATGAATGGCAGGGATTGGGCATGAAAAAAAAGCTATTGTGTCATGCAGGCATTTTAAAGCACAATCTGTTCACTGGGGGTTTAAAGTGACCCTTAAGGTGTTTCGCGTGTTTTCAAGTGATATACCAACCTCATTTCCGGTATGTCGTAATGACAAACCTCTATGTCTAGACTAGCACACTGAGCCAATTACTCTCCATGTTGCAAATGTTTGTCTAATAGCAGAATATACACTTTGTAATAACCTGACCAGCTGTAAATACTGTAACTTGTATGATAACAGATTTTGTGTAATTTTACTTTTTTGGGGTCCATTCTGGTGTGCCACAGTATCTTGTTTGATGATAAACTCAGCTACATGGACAGAAAAGCAATGTGTCCTCATTTGGATTTAATGTGGATTTCAAAATGTCTTACAATTACAAAAGGGGTCCATGGCATCAGTCTTGTTTATTGCCTAGTTAGACTGTTTTTAAATACAGTTTTCAAACTTATTTTAATACTTGGGATGCATGGGCAGTACTGATTTAAAGACATTGAGGGGTGGTTGATTTCTGTCTAATTTAGAAGACAGAAACCTGGTGAATAAAACTACTGAATTGAACCTTTGTGTGAGAAAGCTTTATTACACTCGTCATTATATTGAACACTTGTAATTCCTTTAGCACAGAAACTGAAAGTAAACAAAGAATAACAAGTGGAATTTTAATTTTACTCGCTGTAATCCTTAAAGCACATGTTTGTGTAGTATTTTTACCGGAGGTCTCAAGTTTATTTCCATGAGCAGCGGTTATTTGGCGCCCTCTATCGATTGTATTGTCGAACTGTTGTAGTAGCCTATACCTGAGCAAAGCAAACAACGTTCATTCAATCAATCTATTTATTCTCGATAACGAAACTCCATTAAAACCACATTCGTACCATCTTTATACTAAATAGAATTAAGATGTAACGTTATATATTTTAATCATACAGCAGTTAGCATAATTAGAATTAGCATTATCCGGTTTTTTTCCTCAATGTAATTATATCATGCATGACGTTTTCATTTAAAATATATAGACATATGCTACAAATATTTCACAAAAGAGGCATAATAACAAAAAAATGATACACCAGGGGGAGCAGCCTAAGTTACTTCACACGGTGTTTACAGAATCTCGTGGTTTTCGATTCCGTTTTGTTTCAAAATCGAAATGAATAAAAGTTCAATTTTATTTTTAAGGGAAAGTTAGGGACAGTGTAATATAAATATAACATTTTGACCATAAAAATAATTTTGGCACGTTCCCTGACGTGCGACGTCACGTGCGCCGCTGTTGCTAGGATACGATAAACTCACCCTGTGAACTAAACACGTAAAAATATCAAAACACGAAATCGGGTAAGATATTAAAATGGCTTTTTAAAGAGATAAAGAACTGAATAGTTTAATGGGTGGCTGTAAAAGACGTGCCTTAATATGTTACGCTTGTTTTGTTTATGGCTTAACTTACAGCTCTTTTAACTGCTCACGTGTAACTTATCTGTTTTAAAGACCTTATTTATATTTATGTGATGTCCTTTGGTTATAAATGATAAAAATTAGTGTTTTTAAACAGCAAATGACGAAAAATCTTAACCTAAAGGTGTAATATTCTACATAATTCACTGTATAACACTTTTTAAAAAATATTTACATTATTGTTGCAGTTGTATTTTTTTGTTACAGCAACACAATTGTTAACTTCTCACAATAATTTCTGTCTTTTGATTTTCCATTTAAGTGTGTTATTCTTTTCTCTCTGCTCCTTTATTGATCCAACATTGTCTGCACCTTCTTCTCGCACTTTCGCTTTTCTCAAGCTTTCAATATGGAGATTGTGTATGTATACACAAAAAAGCGCAGTGAGTTTGGCCGCCAGTGTAACTTTTCAGACAGACCTGCCGAGCTGCATGTGGACATCCTGCCCGATCCTTCCCTGGCTGCCAACTTCATAGTGAGAGATCCATGTGATGTAGCCATACAGTGTGCCCAGGACACGTCTGAACATGAGGTGAGCTAGCCATTCCACACAGGCAAAAATATATTTAAGTATAACGTTAATATAACACGTGTATATAACTCGGCCTGTTCAGGTCAACACAGAGCGCTTCGAATCTGAATCAAGAGGAATAAACCATGTGGAGGGTGGATGGCACAAAGATCTCAACCCAGAGGACATGGAGGCGACCATCCGCTACAGGAAGAAAGTGGAGAAAGATGAGCACTATCAGAACACCATTATGCAGATTGCTAGTGTGAGTCATAAAGTATGTTACACTAGGAGTGAGCAATGAGTCATAAATTGACTTTGATTCTTGTGTCTCGTCCCTCTGTAGCTCATGGAACACTGTATCAAGCAGAACAATGCCATTGACATCTATCAGCAGTATTTTGAAGCTGAAGAGGTATTTGAGGAATCCGACGAACAGCCATTGGCTAAGACAATCAATGTCTTCAGGTAAACAAAGGACCAATATATCAGCCAGGCAAAATAAAAGACAAACATTTGGTTGTTCTGACATTATCAGAAAGAACTGAGTTGGGCTGGTCAATAAACGAATCAAATGTTATTTGGCCCAAACTTAACTTCCGGTAGACCTCCACAACGAATCAATAACTGTTGAGTAGTTTAAATTTAATTTAATACAATTCATATTCAAGAAAATATGAATAAATAATAAATTGTGATATTATAACCAAACACAGACCAGAAGTTAACTTCAGGCCAGGTGCGTGCATCCGATGAAACCGTATATCTATTGAATCATAATGTTTGCTGGATTTGTTTCAATCTCTGCGATGTGGTTTTCTTTTAGAGACCCAAATGAAGTGAAGCGCACAGCCACCAGTTTGTCCTGGCACCCAGACGACAACCGCAAACTCGCTGTTGCCTACTCTTCACTGGAATTTCAAAAAGCTCCCAAAAACATGAGCTTTGACTCCTACATATGGGACATTGGTATAAAGTGCACAGCTTTCAAACGCAGCTATTTAGTGATACCTGTAGGGTCACATATTGATCTGATTTTAGTCTTAACACCCAGCATTTCATTTCTTTTCCAACTTTAGAAACCCCAAATAAACCCGAGATGACTCTGAAACCCGTATCTCCACTTGTTTGTCTGGAGTACAACCCCAAAGATTCTCACATCCTCATTGGGGGAGGCTATAATGGACAGATTGGTGAGTTTTATCCTCGGGCCCCGGAGGTTCTTTATGGATGTGTGATTCATCACCTGAGCTTGAATTTAATTGACTTCGAAAAATCTCAGAACCTTCTGAGCAACTTCAGTGGTGCAGTTAGCTTGGCTTCATTCAAATTAATGGTTAATGCAAAAAGTGCTTTAGTCCTTTTCTGAATGGCATGTGTTATGTAAGGCAGACATGGCTATTTTATTCAACTCAGACGTGCTCAAGGTCTAATAGTCTGTGGCTGGACTAATGGACTTTGACATTGAATGCATAGAATAGAATTTTGTATTTAGTGTCTCATCATGACATCTCTGGATGCAAGAAATAAGCAAATTTGTGACTGTGTACTTCTAAAATGTGTGTACTACCACCATGTCTTTGTTCTATTTACAGCTTATTGGGACACACGCAAAGGGAGCCAGCCAGTAGAGATGTCTGCCGTCGAGCATAGCCACAGAGATCCTGTCTACAAGGTCGTCTGGCTACAGTCGAAAACAGGCATGGACACATTTTCCGCTTCTACAGATGGTCAGGTCTGTTTGCAATAACACAACAACCCAAACACGAGTCGTGAATTGTCACCAAACTGAAACTTTCAAAATGAATTTGATGCTGAACCCTGTAATATATACTGTATATTGTGTTCACATGATTAAATACCGAAAGATACTCTAACATTACACCAGGTATTGTGGTGGGACATTCGAAAGATGAGCGAGCCCACAGAAAGACTGGTGCTGGACCCCTGTAAGAAGGGTAACCTTGACAACGCTCTTGGTGCCATCTCGCTGGAGTTTGAGACTACTATGGTAAGCTTTCTTTCTTTTTTCCTCTCATTTCTTGGCTCATAGCATTAGCTCTTTTCTGAGAACTTAAATCTCTGTTGTTTGTGATTTCACAAGCCCACTAAGTTCATGGTAGGCACAGAGCAAGGCCTTGTAGTGTCTTGCAATCGCAAAGCAAAAACTCCAGCGGAAAAGATTGTGTGCACATACGGCGGACACCACGGCCCCATTTATGCCCTCCAACGGAACCCGTTCTTTCCTAAAAACTTTCTGACCGTGGGTGACTGGACCGCTCGCATCTGGTCTGAAGACATCAAAGAGTCCTCCATCATGTGGACAAAGTAAGAACCTCTGTGAATCTATTTTATTCCAAGTTTCTAATCTATTTTAAAGGTCTATGGTACGAAATTTGTCGTCACGTTTTTGCTTCTTTGCCAAAGGAGAACGTATTTACGAAACACGCTCTGTAGAGCAGTTTGTCCGTATGGGGCTACAGTAAAAACATGGCGAATTCTATTTAAGGGGACTCGTGGTGTATGTAGATAGAAATAGCTCATTCTAAGGTAATAAAAACATAACTCTTCATTATGTAAGGTCTTTATACACCTCTGAAGACATAGTTATGTATAGTATATTGCATTTCTGTCAATAGATCCTCCAAAAAATTACACACTTGGACCTTTACGTTTCTTTTCTTTTTAAGTTTGTTAAAGAGTGTTAGATCAGCTGAGTTTGGGCTTCTTCATTGCATAGTAAATGCCAAACTACTGCTGTGTTTCTGATGTATTTCTTCAGGTACCATATGGCCTATCTGTTAGATGGCTGCTGGAGTCCAGTGAGACCCTCAGTCTTCTTCACAGTAAAGATGGACGGGACCCTGGACGTGTGGGACATCCTTTTTAAACAGAACAACCCCACTCTCGGTGTCAAAGTGGGTCCCAAATATCTCCTCATAAATAACATTTCTATGTACCTTTTAAAATGATCGCATAAAGCTTGATTCTGATTGGACACTGTGTTCTCAGTTTTTGTACAATGAGCGCTGAACTGCATAGTTTTCTAATAAAGTCAATCTTTTCAAATTAATACCTGAATGTTTTTATGTTTTTGTTGAAGGGATACTTCACCCAATCATGCAAAATCTGTCATCTTTTACTCACCTTTAGATTGTTCCAAACCTGTATACATTGCTTTGTTTTGCTGAACACAGCAAGAAATTTGGAGGAATGTCAGATCTCACCCACCATTTACTGCCATAGTAGCGAAAATAAGTACTATGGGACTCAATAGGGGGTTAGATTTGACAACCTTCCAGGTATCTTCCTGTGTGTTCAGCAGAACAAAGACATTTATACAGGTTTGGAACAATCTGAGGGTGAGTAAAAGATGACAGAATTATCCCTTTAAGTAGCTTGTGTAGCATGTGATGACTGACAGACTGTACATCATCACTTATTTAACTGATAAAGTTTATTTGTGTATATTTGGTTTTGCTCACAGGTTTGTGATGATGCTCTGTACAGCATCCGGGTGCAAGAGAACGGCCGTTTCCTGGGCTGCGGCTCTCAGCTGGGAACCGTGACAATGCTGGAGATTTCTGCAGGTCTGTGTACACTACAGAAGAACGAGAAAGCCCTGGTCTCAGAGGTGAGACACAAACACATTCACATCATTGAACAACATTCACTCTTTAATATTTTAAGCTGTAAATCAACAAAGGATAAAAAAGTCAACTGGCAGATAAATGATGTTTGCAGATGTTTGAACGCGAGACCAAGCGAGAGAAGATTCTGGAAGCCCGACACAGAGAGATGCGTCTGAAGGAACGCAGCCGATCCGAACAGAGCAGAGAGGACGAAGTGAAAGAGGGTGACGGGGAGGAGACTGCGGAGGAGCTGCTCGCCCGTGCAGAAAAAGAGTTCTTTGAGATTTTGGAAGCCGAGAAGAAGAACGAGAGGAATCAGGAGAAAGAAACTGACAAGGTCTGTGGCAGGACTGATTCTGTATATTTGTAAGGGTGACGTGAGAGAAACAGATGCTTGTGTGTATGTGTGTGTTTAATGGATGTTGTCATGTGTGTTTTTGAAAACAGCCCGTCAAATAAAATTGCCCCCTTTTGTGGAGCTTTATCAGATTGTACCTCATGTTGGGACCGTTGCTTCAATAAGATAAGGGTGCTGGGCTCTATATATAACCTTGGTAAAATGTTTTATTGTGAAAGACAAAGAAAGAAAAACCAGTAAGGTCTGCTGTGTCTATACCCAGAATGCTCTTCTGAGATTGATGAAGATCCGTCTGAACCTGCATGACCAGGGTTAACTGATACAGTTTAACTTTGGCCTTTCCAACAAGCAACAACCAGAATGTTTGTTCTAAGATTATTTCTGTTCTTGTCCCCTGCAGGAGAAAGACGTTTGTGACGAAAAAAACATCCAGGAGAATGAAACTAATGGTGTCGCATCTTATGCAAGAAGAAAAAGTGTCATGTTGAATTAGGATGAGTCTAATAGTTGATTGGACCATGAAAAAGTGGGCGGCACTTATCAGACTGGAGCCAAAGTGTAGGGCAGGGGACTAACATGATGAATGGTACACAATGAGACCCGATTTGTGTATTAAGAGAGTATAAAGGGTCAATATTATAGTGACTTTAGGAAATTAATGCAACTGAAAACTGAATGTTTTCCATAGTCTATGTTTATTATATATTAAATTTCTTATTAAATAAAATACATTTTCCTTTAAAAATTCTGATTGTTATTATTAGTCCAATTATTTCATTGTTGTTTCAGATGTTTTAAACTGATTATTTTGTAAATGGAAACGTTTAATATAGCTTTTGAGTTCTGGAAAATATAATCATATCCTATTTGCTCCATCAATATTTTGATTTTAATAATTATTTTGATAATTAATACATTTTAATAATTACATCCGTCATTATACACATACACATGACATGAGACACAAAATCTTCAAATGGGTCAATGATGTGACATGTTTGACAGATCAGATGAAAAATAAATGAAAAATAAAAATTATACATTCATACAATGCATCTCTAGACTAAACTTTATATGACATGAAGGCAAGATTACTTCAGACTGTCAAATATAAAATCATGGAATAAACCCTACAGTAGCCTATATTTACATGATACTACCATGCAAAAATTAAGAAACCATTCAACAAGAGGATTTCAACAAAATCAAACCTCAGAAGTGGCATAAAGACATCCAACAGCAACACTGAGAGCATGACAAGACACATGACATCTGTGAAAAACTTAAAATTGTCGTAAACGGTCTATTAATTCTTCCGCGGCTGTATATTTATCTTATGTACATTCACATAACCAGCAGGTGTCGCTAAAACCCCACAGTCAGCAAGTTCACCTGCAGCTGCAGCGTCAGACGCGTGTCAGTGAGTGCGCGCTTCACCGCTACCGCTGTCTGATCTCTAGGGACATCAGAAACACAACACGCTCGTGCACGCGCTCAGCTCCACACTCACATCCAGCTCAGACATGGACCGGACAGACTCCACGGGCTTTTAAGCTTTAGGGCTTTAAGAGTCTCGGGAGTCGTGTTTTATCGTTCAGTGTTGTATTATCATCTATGACCGAGTGAAGCGCAGGTGAATTCAGAGCGTCGCGCAGAACCTGGCACGCGAGTTGTTACATTTATTATGTAAGTGTGGCGTAGGCTATGTTGCGCATTCCTAATGTAACGCGTGTGTTTTAGTTTACAAATAACCGAGCGAAACATCACGATGAAGGACACCGGAGAATCAAAAGATCAGCAGCTGACTGTAAGTGCAGTAAATATTCGTTTAATTTTGAAATCTGTCTTGTTGGCATGCGTTTATGCTAATGATAGTTTGTTGACTATTCAGTGTGTCATGTCAATAATATTTAGGCTAACCTGTACATTAGACTGTTCTGCAAATACACAGGCTATATAAAATGTTTAATAGGCTACATCTTTAGTTTTATTCCTGAATAAAGGGAGAAGTCCGTTTTCCAAAGTTTTAGTTTTGTCCGTTAATATTTGAATTAGGCTATTTAAGTTGAATGTGCTGCTTGTTATTGACTATTGATGTAATCTGTTGTAAATTCCCATTTTATTCTCAGACTGCCTGTAGGCTACATTTAAACCCACATGACATCACTCTTGACAGTCTGACAGAAAGGCTCTTTGGGAGCTTAATACCCGCTTTTTAGTGATCCTTTGCCCCCCTCTTAATTATTCACAGGGGCAGTTTAAGTTCCCTTTCTCTTTTTCCACTAAGACATCATTCGTGTTTTAGTTGGGGTAGAATTGACATGGGGTACGTTGGTGTACTTTTCCTACACGAGTTTTAACGGGTAGTACGGATCATACCAATCCTAATAATAATGACTAGCTAAAACGGTTGTTACACTCATAGGTGACGAAATCAAGGGGTAACTTTACCACAAGAGTATTGACTATGAGCAATGTCAGAATTACTGTATCAGGCTATGACATTCAGCTTTAATATCTTTAAGCCTTCAGCTGTAATAATTACTATATTATTAAATCTACTAGAATTTCAGCATCTTTGCATCACCGGCTGTCAATGCACAGTGGTTGATCCTCATTATTTAAACAAAAGTGTCCTTGACATATAAGTAATGAGAAGAAATTGCATCAGTGTTCATCAGTGGCCCTCTACTATCTTCTTTTGTTCCGAGTGCTGAGGGAACCATCCTTGAAAACATCATTGCTTGTTTCATAATGGCCTCTTGTTAGTGACGACTGCCTTTATGTGCTGTACTGTGGCCCCAACAGTTATTTGGATATTCAATGGACTTTTGTTCGAGTTCAACAGCATCACATTAAATTACCAAGTTATGTAAAACATTTTTCAAGAACAGACTTCATATTTACGGTTTCTGTTTTTCAATAACTTTAAACTAAAGTAAAAAACTGCTTTACTTGAAACTTTTCGTGGTCATTTTTTCTATTTCCCAGGTGGCCCTGCGAATTCGCCCATTGAGCGATGCAGAACTGGAGGAAGGCGCCACTATAATAGCCCACAAAGTAGATGACCAGGTAAGAAAAGCCTTCTGTAAAACTTGTTTGTTGTTTGTGTCTGACGGTCAGCGAGAGAGAGATGGACACAATATAAATGTATATGTCGACAGTACCTGTTAGTCCAGGTGTTTAACATTTGCTCTGTTTGTGTGTGCAGAATGTGTGTGTGTGTGTGTGTGTGTGTGTGTGTGTGTGTGCGTGCGTGCGTGCGTGCGTGCGTGCGTGCGTGCGTGCGTGTGTGTTTGTGTACTCGATCTGTATTGAGGACCTCTTTTGTGCTCAC
This sequence comes from Triplophysa rosa, assembly GCF_024868665.1. Taxonomy (NCBI): domain Eukaryota; kingdom Metazoa; phylum Chordata; class Actinopteri; order Cypriniformes; family Nemacheilidae; genus Triplophysa; species Triplophysa rosa. Next base: position 3,977,568 of record NC_079907.1, on the reverse strand, counting down.
TTTAGAGTTTGTGTTTGTGATCCTCATCCATTTGCTGGATCTTTGCTTTTCTTGGTTTGATGGCCACAGGCTGGTGATTCAGCGCTTGTGTAGAGCCTCTTTAAATCAGCTCTCAATATAGCTTCACATTTTGTCCAGTCCTTACATTATTCAGAGAGGAATTCTTACGATGTTAACTGGTATGCTTGCTTTTTATGTATTTTTTAAGATGAATAACTGGGATACAGATTTAACAGACTTGGTGCCTATTGCCTATTGGTGTCATCCTTGGCACATTAATCTAAATTTTGAACATTATTTGATATTCATAAGTAATTTAATATCGTTAAAATATTATGTCTATATTTACCTGATATTCAATATATTGTCCAACCCTATATCTGATGTATATGGAAAGCACTTTCTTGATCTAGCAAACTGTAATCTGATTGGGTGGCTTTGCACAACCCTGAAGACTGATGCTTTTCAATCCCACTTTTATCAGTTCTTATCACATTTGAATGGACCGAAATTCTGTAAACGCGCACATTTTTTTAACGTAAATGTTCTATATACAGTATCTCTTCATAAAGACTGTGCCATTTTTATTTCAGATTAACCCTGCCCTTGACAGCATGTAAAAACAAAACATACTGTGATTGGTTGTTTTACATGTCAGTCAGACTATTTCTGTCTAAGCAGGCGGTTCTTATCATCAGTCTATAGGGACGTACTGCGTGACACTAGTGCAAACTGCATTGATATTATGCATGATATATACTGTATATTGTCATACGTGAAGTGCTCTTCAATGGCACGAAGTCCATTCATCTCCATGTCTAATTTTAAATCTTTGTTTAAAAAATAATTTTGAGTCTTGTTGATGGAAAAATAGTAGGAAGATCACAGGCTAGTTTAAGTGTCTCTGGGGCTCTCATTGGCTGTAATGTCCAGATGCTAACCTAGGTATCAGGGTTAAATAGATCCGGTATTAGTTGAATGAAAAGAGTGGGCTCAGCTAGTCTGTCTCAAGGGTCTGAGTCACAAAGACAATTAGCTAGTGCTCTGAAACCTCAGCGTGGCATCAGTGTGTTTAGCTATCTGCTTCTGTGCCACATAATATTATCGGTCCGGTATATGAAATTTAGCGGCATCTAGCGGTGAGGTTGCGAATTGCAACCAACGGCTCACTCCACCCCTCCCTTTTGAAGCACTACGGTGGCTGACACAGGAAAAAGATATCGTCACGTTTTCACTTCTTTGCCGAAGGAGATAACGTATTTACGAAACGCGCTCTGTAGTGCAGTTTGTCCGTTAAGAGCTACTGTAGGTGAATCCCCCGCGATGTATGTAGATAGAAATAGCTCATTCTAAGGTAATAAAAGCATAACGCTTCATTACGTAAGGTCTTTATACACCTCTGAATAAATAGCTGTGTATATTATATTGCATTTCTGTCAATAGATCCTCCAAAAAATGACACACAGCACCTTTAACAAACGCATTAGCCTACCTAGTTAATGATGGATAGCAAACGTTCATCTCTGTGGCTGTTTGTTTTCAGTTCGATACAGTATATCATTGAATAGATAACACTGGCTTGTGGTGGGTCAGCTGATATGTTCGTGTTTACAATCAAGAACTTAACAATACAAACTGGTTGTGCAAGGGCTCATGGGATTAGTGGCTTTTAAAGAAAGGTTTAGGTGTTGTGTATTATGTTTGTGCAGTCATCATGTATAGGACAAACAGAACAAAAGTACCAGTACCAACATATGATACGGTTGAGTTATGTAAAAACACATAAACACACTGATATACACACGCCAATTATTCACGCTCATTGGGTGTCCTTTACTTCAACAGGTGTTCCACAGAAATGTTCCTTTCTTATTTGTTATAGCTTTTAAAGGATCAGTTCACCCCAACGGTGAGATTGCTTAATACATTTCTTTGTTCCGTTGAACACAGAAGAAGATATTTAGAAGAATATAGGAAAGCAAACAGTCGAAGGGCACTTTTGACTACCATTGTATTTTTTCCTATATGGTAGTCAATGGTGGCGAAGTACTTTTCTTCCAAATATCTTTCTCTGCGTTCATCAGAACTAAGAGATTTGGAACAACTTGAAGGGTGAATAAATGATGACAGAATGTTTATTTTTGGGTGAACTGTCCCTTTAATGCAGAAGAGTTTCCAGATTAAGATCTATGATGCACATTCTTTAATTTGATGTCCACCTGGAGCTTTTGTGACATTTCTTGTGATTTTTGTAGTTTGAATTTGACCGTAAATCTATAAGAAACCTTAGTGGAACTGTTCTGGTAAAGACACACAATTAATAAATTAGACCCAATGTGATCGATAAACTGCAATTAATATTACCAAAAACTACCAAATCATCACCATCTAAACACAAAATAACCTCACAATGTAGCCCACCCCCTACCTCATCTCCAGATTTGCCTACAAACTAATCTAAGATCCCTTCTTATCTGTTCACAGCCAGCTTGCCATATGGTGTCACCATCCACAAGTAGAGTAAGACATGTTTTTTGTTTATCAGTGTCGATGGCGTTCTCCCTCTGGACAGCCGAGGCTCAGGGAGGGGTTAACCTTAAGAGGATGAGCTCATCAAGATGGGCTTTAGATGGCTTAGACAGCAGCCACCTGCTCTTCTGTACCTCCAGCCACCTGACGGGTTTAGGATCATGCAAGCGTTGGTGCACCAAAAGTTTCTGATGAATCTGATGGGTGGACTTGAGCTAGACTTTATTTAAATGATTGAAAGCTTATAAATTTGAAATGGTGCTTCGTTAACAAAACACATAACAAAACCAGAGGCTTGATAACATTTTGTATAGTTCACAAAGCATGAGCTAATTCTTTGTGTTGATGCAGTAAAAGCCTTTAACAAATTGGTATTCATTAACCTCTGCACATTACTGTGGCGGTCAGTAGCATTAGTGTGTGGCTTTAATTATTTGAACCACCAACAGACCTAGACGATTCACTTTAAAGAAATAATATTTATTTACCCTTGTGCCATTCTTACATGGAACACGAAATGTGTTTTTTGTAACACAGTATATTTTTCGCTCTTGTTCGATATAGTGACAGTGAATGGGGACTGGGGCTGTCAAGCAATATACTGTAAGGATAAACATGCGCCTTAAAAGTAACAGAAAACTTATCATTTGTGTGCTGTATTTTAACTCAGAATTGAGTTGCTGCATGTGGGCATCTTAAAGGAACAGTTCACCAAAAAATGAAAAATTCTGCCATTATTTACTTACCGCCAAGTTGGTCCAAACCTGAATAAATGTCTTTGTTCTGATGGACACAGAAAAGATATTTGTAAGAATGCTTGTAACTAAACAGTTCTTGGCCACCATTGACTACCATAGTAGGATTTTCTTTTGTAAAGATATTTTTAAAGAAGATATTTTGAAGAATTTAGTAAAGTAAACAGTTCTGGGGCACTTTGGACTACCATTGTAATTTTTCCTTTTTTATTCAGTGGTGGCCAAGAACTGTTCATTCTTCCAAATATCTTTCTCTGTGTTTAGCAGAACAAAGAAATGTATACAGAACTGGAACAACAAGAGGGTGAGTAAACTATGACAGGATTTTCATTTTTGGGTGAACTGTCCCTTTAAGACTCTTATACATGTATAGACACACCCTCAGAAGACTGAACCTTTCCTTCACCTGTTCTTACCTGTGTGTCATTATACATTGATGGTGCATATCAATGAGGCAACTTAGCACCTCTCCTGTCTACAGTGACTTGCTTTCAAGAGTTCAACACGACTATAGCGTTCCACGCTGACGTCATACATGTTTATCTGAGGGCTTAGATGCATACAGTCGTCACATTCATTGATGTTTACTAAGCATTCCTCCACAAAACCTTATAATAAGCGCCCGTGACAGAGCCATAACTCTGTAATCACATAAGTGAATTATGGATCATAAACGATTAACGCTTCATCTTGAGCCTCGTCGTTTAGTGCTGCTTGTTTTCTTGGATCCTTGTTGACAAAATGGACATGTTTTATGCTACATTTTTGTAATATCAGTAATTAAAAATAACACTGGACAAATAATAAATATCACTCATAGGGCGAAATGCATTGTGATATTTCTCAATTTTTTAAATCTGTTGAATCTCCAAACGCTGACCTGGGGAAAGATATTAAACCGAGACTGGCAGCACGAAATGTCAGAGGAAGTCAGAAATCACCGTGGCTGTAATTACACACTCAGTATGTTCCCGGTGACATTGGCGGTGAATGAGTTTTGGATGCCGTGAGGGATGTGTCTCCTTTACCTTTTAAAAGTTGTTAACTGCTCTCCTCAGCAGGGTTCTGTTTTCAACCACTCACCCTACAAACTGCGCCCTGTCGTCATGACAACACACAGACAAGGTCAGGGCATTGTTCGGGTCTCTTTTGTCGTCCCCCTTCGCCAAAGACTGTAAATGCTGATGGACTTGATGGTTGTGGGTCTTCTGAGCTCCCAAACGATGCTCTCAAACAAAACATATGAACCGTTATATGAATGCCAGTAGTGCACTTTTGAGACACTCCCTTAAAATCTGTATAAATTTGTATTCCACTAGAAAAACGTTTTCGAGTGACATGTGGGAAGTTAATGATGACAAAACTTTAACTCGCGACTGAACTATTGCAGAATGAACTTGAGATTATTGTTACAGTACATTTCTTGATCGATTATTCAAACCAACAGTTCACGAAAAGGGAGTCAGCTTCCGGTTTGCATTGAAAGTGCAGATGATATTTACCCATGATGCATCTTTTTTGGGTTTTTGCATACGATTCCTCAACAGGTGGCTTGGGCATCTCACCCCTACAAGAGGAAAAGCAAGAGGAAGAACAGAACCCAAAGTTTCCCTTTATAGACCTTGGCAAGTAAACAAAGGCCTGCATTCATCCGAGCTCAGGTCGTACCTGATAACGTGGCAAATTCTCCCCTTTGCGCGCAACAAAACCACCCCTTTGGACCTTCTGTATTCGGTTACTGTCGCCTTTCAAGATTCCTGCTTATGTGTCCGTGAAGAGATTCAAATTGCTCTCACCTTCAGTTCTATAACGGAGAGAGTGAATTAACAGAAAGAGCCCCCTCGCGGCGTCCGTCCCGCCAGCCCACCTCTCAAGCACGGATCAAAGATATTCATATCTTCTGTAATTACGGTCATGGGCTTTCAAAGCGCTCCCTTGTGCGTCCTCCGGGTTCACATTTTCTGGGTTCGGCTGCTTTTTTGCAGGGTTATTTGGTACGGGAATAATAAATGTAAGACTTAGAGAAGAATCTGACAGAATAGCGTTTGGTGTCTTTTACAGGCGCACTGTTTGAATAGTCTCGCAGCTCGGCCGAGAAATAGTTCTCCAAACAAAACCGGCATTCAACAGTCAAGATTTAGTCGAAGTAGTGCTGGGGAAAATGCCAACTGTTAGACGCGGCTTTTTACTGGTTGACTTTCTCCATTTGTGTTTTATGGCGAACGCACCCTGGCCGGCTCTGTAAATGTCCATCACTGGAGTACAGCAGCTTTGGACGGGTACACGGGGCTATTACAGCCAATGTTGTAGTTTTCCACTCTTCGGTTTTTATGACTTTAATTCAGACTTTTAAAAATGATCTTTTGTTGTATAAATGGTGAGACAAGCCAATTTTAAAATGCTAAAACTTTTTGTATGTATTTTCTACTTGCTATGAGGCAGGTGGTATTAAAGGCATAGTTCCCCCAAAAATGAAAATTCTGCCACTATTTTCTCACCCTCTTATCATTTCAAACCTGTATGACTTTCTTCCGCAGAACACAAAAGAAGATAGTTTGAACCTATTTTGCACAATGCGAGTGCCTTCGCTGTTCGGTTTACAACATTCTTCCAAATATCTTCTATTGTGTTCTGCGGAAGAAAGAAACCCATTGAAATCATGATCAGACGTGACACTACAGTGTTTAAAAAGATTGTTTACAAGCTTGAAGTCGAGTGGCTGTGTAGAACTAAAACACTGTCTGATCTTATAGACGCTCATCCTGATCGCCGTAGTCTTCTTTAAGTGGATCAACAAATGCCTCCTTTACTTACTTACGTACTGTACAGACCCAGACTATTCTGGACTGGTTACCTGATCTTCCACTCTCTCTCTCTCTCGCTCACTCTTCCTCTCTTAATCATGTACAGTAGGGTGGGCTCTGTTGATGAGACGCTGAAGAGGATTTCAGGGTGATGGAGAGTTCTTTCTTAGCATGAGACCTTCTCATTGAACGTTTGATTGTCTGTAATGTATGCATGAGATCTGCTTTGGTCCACAATGAATATGGAGCTAGATAAATAATCTGGAGGTTGGCATACAGTACGGCTTTTGTTTTGGCTAATATACAGTAGACACAATTTGAAATTTACGTTGACAAATATAACCTCACATTTTTAGTCCCATGTGTTTCACCATGAAAATAACCTTGCTGCCGATATGGTTTGTAGTTTAATCATTGAATCAGTAATAATGCCACAGCACCGTGCCCAATTCTCTGGTCCAAGTACGTGAAATGTAGCTGGGTCACTTAGATCTCTTGAGGCCCTCAATAACTGTTACACAATCTAAAGTCTGGCATAACTTCAACTGTGCCTACTCTCTTTCCATCTCTCAGGAGTAGTTTGTGTGATTAGAATGTGGATAATGGACAAACGAGGAATAGAGAAAGAGAACAACAGGGAAATTAAGACAAGTAATAAAATGACCACGGCACTGAGGGGGAATATGTTGTTGGTCGCGCAATACACCAGAGAACCCAAATATTAGACCCAGCACAACAGAACTTCATAAACAATGGCCTCCCCTATGAGTCTTATACAGCTTGGTTATCAACAACACATGTGATCATATTAGTGTGTTTATTAAGTCCGTGGCCCACGTGTCTGGTGTTGTTGGTTTTGGATGGCCTTAGTGCAGAGTTGCAAAGGATTGCGTTTGACTTGAACTTGCGCAGTGAGTTAACTGGAGCTAGATAGATAGATAGATAGATAGATAGATAGATAGATAGATAGATAGATAGATTGATTGATGTGGGGCTCTTAGGTTAGATTGAACTCCTCCATTCTCTGAAGAGCCCTCAGCATTGTTATCATGGCTGTTTTAGACAATAAAGCTGTTTTGAAGCTCATTGTGGTCTTTGAGGTCTTATTATGGGCTGTTATTTAGTATTATCTGGCACTGTCGCCGGTCCCTCAGCACCTCTCAGCTGTCCTGCATGATCATTCATAATGAGCCCCGTGTTTGTCTCGCACTTTTGCACTTGTTAGCCCAAATGAGCGTGAGGAAGATCGCTCGTGTTTTTCTTATTGTTTGCGTCCCGCGGGTGCAGAAGCATATTTCTCAGGCTGATGTGTCTAATTTGTGTGTGCATGTGACTGATATCCTGAAAGTTAACCGTTATTGGTTTGGAGTTCGTTCACTAATGAAAGATGATACTTGACAATAAGACTTCTGAAGAAATGCTGTTTCCGTCATGTTAAGTTAATCCATGATGCAAGTCTTCCTGGTCAGTTTGAAATGTGAGGGAAAACACGTGTTTCTGTATGATTTTAGGAACGTTTTTTTTTCACAAGGTTGTGTGAGGTCGGATTGACCCGTGCTGATGGAACACAAAATTGGAGATGTAGTCAGTTTGCACCTGCTCAGCCAAGCACAACTCATCACTTTCTAGATTACATCTGATCCGAGCTGAACAGCCCAGAATACTTGCAGCTGCACCCTTTCAGCCCAGTGTGAAGTTCCTCTTTGTTTTCATTTGGAAGATTTTTTCTTTTAATTGGATTATTATGTAGAGATAATTGTAATGTCTTTTATATGCATAGGGTTTTACTTAAAATTAGTATATACAGCAATATGATCAAAGATTGTTTTGTGCATAATTAAAATAATTATTTAAAAATAGACTAAAATATACAATTTTACATAAAAAATATGTTTAAAATCATGATATGAAGGGTGTAACTCAAATTTTCAAATATTTTCAAAAATCATGTTTTTTATTAAAATGTTTTAGTTTGTTAGTTAGATGTATGTTTTGAGTTATTAATACTTGTTTTGTTATTAATACAAAACGACCTAACTGCAGTATTGATATAAAATATAAAATAAAGAATAAAAAATATGATTTTGACAATTTTTTTTAGGTTCAGATGTTGGGTACAAATTTGTGGCAAAGACCAGTCTGGCATCATTTAATTGAACCCACGTAAAGAAAAGTATGCAAATTAACCTACAATTTTGCAATTTTTGTTTCAATGGCAATAGAGAGGCAAATTTTGAATTTGAACTCAATTTGAATACAGCTATATAATTAAATTCATTAATTCCCATATGTTGAATTGATCGACGATTTAAATAATAAATAAGAAAAATGTCAATAAACTGTTTTTTTCTCAAAGTAATATTTATTGCTTGTATAATTTGCCAGATAGTTCATTTTCATGTTAATATAAAAATAAATCTGTTTTACAAAACATGACTCATGCCATCAGAACTGCATGTGTGACCTATCCATTTTTTTATTGTGTATGTACTTTTTAATGTAGAAGCATATCAAATAACATAACCATATACATATCAAAATTAAATGATAGGCTTTGAAAAACACCAAGCTTGAATTCCTCAACTGCCAATGGTACAGTGTCGGGTGGAAATCTTGTTTGTCTCCTTTGGTGTTAGTACAGACTGCACTGTTTTTCTTTGACTTTTACTGCGCTCTGTTCAAAAGTGTTGTTGACAGTACACTTAAACTGTCTAGGCCTTTGGGTGGAAATCTCTGTGATGTGATGTCTCAGCCATCGGTCATTGTCCCACATTGTTGTGCAATGCCAACCTCCATGTCTTGACCTGAAAGTGACCTCTGACCTTGTTCTTTGCTCCTGTCATGCCAGCTGTGAAGTTGTATAAATGCCAGGGTAATCTCAGGCAAATAAGATGCATTAGCACGGGCCGTCACGCATGTGTGTGTGGTGTGTAGTTTGTGTCTAGTCGTTTTAAACCTCCTTTAATTTTATTGTCCTTAAGATTCATTGGTAAGACAGGCTTGCAGCTCAAGAATCTAAAAATATTGCCTTGTTGTTCTTCTGGTTATCTGTTTACCAACAAGACTTGAACTGTTTTGCAAATACTCTATGGTTTAGTGATCGCTACCGGTTTAATTTTTATCTCTGCTTGGATTGGATTGGCGACTCTCCTGCTTATTGCCGGGCATGTCGGGGCCTGTTTATTTGGTGATGTGTTCCGCCTCTACGTGGCCTGATGCATCAGTGCGTGCTGTTGACGCACAAGAACCTGTGTTAAATCAATCCTTTTTTTAGAATCATGTTTGTTACTCTGCTGACTCGGTAACTCAATAACGATGATATTGAGACGATATTGAGGTTAAAAGAATGCATACGATTGTTTATGGACTTAATCTTTATAGTGTTTTTAGCAAGTTGCCAGGAAACGCTACTCGGACCAGAGACAATGTAAATGCAAGCACGTGGTCAAAACCAAGACTAAAAGTCCATTCACACCAGGAATGATGATTGTTAAGATACAATTGAAAAAAAATCAGAATTTTAGCCTTGAGTAGCACACCATGGACTGTACATGAATTATGGTAAATACAAAAAGAGAAACAAGCACCATTAGTGACCATGTATCAAGTTGGCAGCAATATAACAGAGGAGGCTCTTGTAAGAGGAGACGGCATTGTTGAGGGACCATGTCGGAGAAGGAAAGAAGGGATGGTGAAAAGAAAGAGTGAAACGAAGGGATGACCGGCCCATCAGATAGCTTTCACCTTCTGAAAGGACGGCTCTTGGCTTTGAAAACGCCACTCAAAGGTCACAGCCTCAGAGCCGCATGGTTTGTTTTTTAGCCGTTCGGATCTTTTGTTAGACGCAGGCTCGTACGTCAGGTCTGTAGACGTCACGGGTGCGGTCTGAGCGAGCGGCTCTGTGAATCGACGGTATTATCTCCAGAGCACAGTGCTGTGTGAAAGTGTCATGGCTGGTGGCGTTTCTTGATGAAGGTTGAGAACTGTTCATTCAGCTTCTGAGGAGGAACAAAAAGGCTATTTTTGCCACAGGTCACCCATATGTTTCTTATCACAACGAAGATATGAAATCAGATTCATATCTTTACAACTCTCCCCTATACATCTAAAGTGGAAAATGCCCAAAAACAAAATACTTTTTTCCATTACCATGATTTTTTGCTTTTAACACCAATTTAGCATTGACATTAAGCATTTTAGATTACGTTAAGGATTTCAGTACCCATACCTTTGAACTTTTATAGATTTTGGTGTTTTGGCAACCTTACAAAAGGGTTGTGTTTACATTTTGCATGTTTGGTTCGATTAAACGAAGTTTGATGCATTAGCTCTGTTAGTGCGGTTTATTTGTGTACTGTAAGTTCAGACAAACTCTGGTGCGGTTTAAATTGAAATATGAACACAACACGTACCGAAGGCATCTAACTGAACAAAAAACAGAAAGTGATTACAGATACGACCCGGAAGTTTGATATCTTTTGGTTCGCTGTTAAAGGGGTCACATGGCGCGAACACGTGTTTTTCTGTGTCTTTGGTGTGTTATAAGTTGCCCATGCATGTATTAGACATGTAAAATTTCAAATATTAAAATGTCGGAACAAAAGATGCGTTATATCTAGAAGCGAATGCTCACCCAGACCTGCCTGAAACGCCTCGTGTAACCACACCCCCACAAATCTACTTCAGTTCGTGGTATGACTAAGACCGCCCAAATGTATACGCAAGTAAGGTGGGCGACCTGTCAGTACAATTGTTTTGGAACCTGATGTTCCAAATATGGTAAGAGGCGTTACATTTCTGTCACCGGCTTGCAGCATTCGACCAATCACTACGCACTGGTTAACTGGCCAATCATAGCACACCTCACTTTTCAGAGCCATGAGCTTTGTAAAAAATCTGCACGTTTCAGAGAGGCGGGGCAAAGAGGAGATGCAAACATGCACGGTGTGTGGAAAATACAGCGTTTTTGAACCTTAAATCGTGTATACACATTGCATTAAATCTAAAACAAACGATAATATTCGTTTTAGCCGTGTCATATGACCCCTTTAAAGGGATAGTTCACCCAAAAATGAAAGTTCTGTCTTTGATGAATTACTCACTGTCTAGTTGTTTCAAACCTGTATACATTTCTTTGTTTGGTTGAGCACAGAGAAAAATATTTCGACGAATGCTTGTGACCAAACAGTTCTTGGACCCCATTAACTACCATAGTAAGAAAAATGACATGGTAGTCAAAAGTGCCCCAGAGCTGTTTGCTGTCCTACATTCTTCAAAATATCTTCTTTGGTGTTCAACAGAACCAAAAAAATTATAGTACAAAAATGGAGTCCCAGAATTGTTTGGTATAAGCATTCGTCCGAATATCTTTCTCGATGTTCATCAGAACAAGGAAATTTACACAGATTTGGAACAACTCTAAGGTGAGTAAATGATGACAAAATTTTCATTTTTGGGTGAACTATCCCTTTAAAATGCCAGTATGGACGCAAAGCAGGACTAAAATGTATTTTTTATTTTTGGTCCAGATCAAAATAACCAAGAGAACCGAACTACAAATGTGAACACACCCTTAAATTGTCTGATTTCGTTTTTTTAAAAGAAAAAATGATTCTGCGTCACGTTGTTAAACTACAGTTATTTTTGTGTGCACATCATTGGTGTGGGAGATAAGGAGAGTGATGTGTAAGGTGTGAAATTGATCTACCTAATGTAATGTGACATCACACCTGCAGAGCTGTGACAAAACCTGTTAGGGGCCATTAAAGGTGTGTAAGACATGTGACGTGTGTCTGTGCGCGCGTGTGTGCGTGTGTGTGTGTGCATATGAGTCAACTGCAATGTGAAGTCGCAGCCTAGCAGGTGTCAAATTGAAGTGTTAATTCACCTACATTGAACATTCTGTAATACTGTATATTTCTATCTATCTATCTATCTATCTATCTATCTATCTATCTATCTATCTATCATCTATCATCTATCATCTATCATCTATCTATCTATCTATCTATCTATCTATCTATCTATCTATCTATCTATCTATCTATCTATCTATCTATCTATCTATCTATCATCTATCTATCTATCTATCTATCTATCTATCTATCTATCTATCTATCTATCTATCTATCTATCTATCTATCTATCTATCTATCTATCTATCTATCTATCTATCTATCTATCTATCTATCTATCTATCTATCATCTATCATCTATCATCTATCATCTATCTATCTATCTATCTATCTATCTATCTATCTATCTATCTATCTATCTATCTATCTATCTATCTATCTATCTATCTATCTATCTATCTATCTATCTATCTATCTATCTATCTATCTATCTATCTATCTATCTATCTATCTATCTATCTATCATCTATCTATCTATCTATCTATCTATCTATCTATCTATCTATCTATCTATCTATCTATCTATCTACCATCCATCCATCCATCCATCCATCCATCCATCCATCCATCCATCCATCCATCCATCCATCCATCCATCCATCCATCCATCCATCCATCCATCCATCCATCCATCCATCTATCTATCTATCTATCTATCTAATCTTTTTTTAGGAATTTCGTGGCCATTTATCATGTTCTTTTCCAGTTTTACTCAAGCATACAGTGACATCATACCCACCTTTTAGAGCGTCAACTGGAGAAAAAAACTGGACATGAAATGTGAATTTGAAATATTTGTTTAGCTCGTTTTTACCGAATGCAGACCTTCCGTGAGGAAAAGCCGCTTACTTTCGGTTTCAAGGTAAGAAACGATGTTCAAATGTCACGAACAGGCAATTTGGTTTAATCATTTGTAAATATAATGTCATAATTTGTCCAAAAAAAAACTGTCAAAATGATTTGCTGAATCCGGGTTACCGTGTGTTACTAGTTTTGAGAGGTTGTTATCTGGGAATAACGAACCTGCAAATGTCGCGACTGGCCAATCAGAATCAAGCATTCCAAAGAGCCTTGTAATAAACGTGTGAGGAAATCTGGTACAATAGCAGTATTAACAGAATCTTAAAGGGATAGTTCACCCAAAAATGATAATTATTTCATCATTTACTCACCCTCATGTCATTCAAAACCTGTATGACTTTCTTCTGCAGAACATTAAATACGATATTTTAAAGAACTTTGATAACCTAACAGCTTTGGGTCTCCCCTTGACTTCCATTGTATGGACACAAAACCACTTAGACATTTCTCAAAAAATCTCCTGTTTTTGTTCCACAGAACAAAGAGTCATACAGGTTTTGAATGACATGAGATAAATAATGACATGATAACATTTTTATTTTGGGGCGAACTAGTCATTTAAGTACAGTACTTTAGAATCCCTATGACCTTACTTCCAGAAGATAAAAGAAATCTGAAAGTCTTCCAGTTTTCACTCCAGGTGGTTAGTGGGCGTGCCATCTGAGAGATAACAGTGTCACGACAGAAGATGCACGATTTTGAAAACAGGATTCTTAGAGCAAAAATACATCATCTCTTTGTATCACTGAGGGTCTGTTCTCACCAAACCCTTGCCCGAGCAGCAGGAAAGCCATCTGTCAGTGATATACTGCCTGCAATGTGTGTGTGTCAGTGAGTTACAGCCCTGCCTGCCTGTTTGTGTGTGTATCTTACCCCTCTGAGGCCCCTACAGCAGCCCCCCTGTCTCCATCAGGCTAATAGCAACAGGTGTCTGTGAGTTGATCCACACCCACCTCACCGTAGCCATGACAACTGGCGTGTCACTAGGGACCGTATAACAAAGGGAGGGGAGATTGTATCTGGAGGAGAGACACATGCGTGTGCACACAAAGATGCAAACACACACCTGCATTCATGCATGCTTTATCACCGGCGTGCACACGCATGCATCTCTATGGGTAACAGGGAAACACAAAACTGCTTGTTATTGAGAGACGGTCACAGGGAGACAAGCATCTGTCCACGGGCCATCAGCGTTCAAAGATCTTGGTTTAAAATACTTCATATGCTAATGTCTATTCTCTCTTTCTCGCTTTCTCTCAGATTTGGCAGTTTTATATTCCCTAGTTTGTGCTGAGGCAGAGGTGTTACATCACAGCTTCATACTTGATGCTGTGGAGAACTAACTCTCTGTTCTCTTAAACCATGGCTGACTTCTTTCACAATGCCTGAATCAATAATATGGAGGGATCGTATCGCTCTCTCTCTCTGCCGAAGGGTTGCATAATCACGATGAGTATCTGACTCCACGATCACTAGCTTTATGGAACTTCTTAAAGGTCCAGTGTATGAAATTTGAGTTTGCGAATTGCAACCAACGGCTCACTTCAGCGCTCACTCCTCCTTTTCGAAGCACTACGGTGGCTGACACAGTTCTAAGATGACGTCACGTTTTCGCTTCTTTGCTGAAGGAGATAACGTATATGTTACAAAACACTCAGTTTGTCCGTTTAGGGCTACTGTAGAAACAACATGGCGAATTCCATGCAAGGGGACCCGCGGTGTTTGTAGATAGAAATAGTTCATTCTAAGGTAATAAAAACATAACGCTTCATTGTGTAAGGTCTTTATACACCTCTGAAGACATAGTTATGTATATTCTATTGCATTTCTGTCAATAGATCCTCCAAAAAACACAGCACCTTTAACATGCAGTCACATTGTCTTTTTTATTTTCTTCATGTCATGCTTTCCTCCCTTAATTTTGACCTCTCAGAACGAGTAAAGTTTTAATTGTTAAGATTCGGCCCACCCTGTTCTCCGCTGGGGATAATGCTGCCGGGGCAAACAGAAAAACAGTCTAAGCCGTGGCTTGGCATTCAGCGTCTGCGTATCAGACGTGCAGATGTGCCAACAACCTTCTCCTATCTTCTGTTGACTATTTTGTGCTTTTAAGGGTTCAGGCAACCATATTAAAAAGATACAGATTATTATAGACATGTCTTTTGTCAAACTTTGAATATGACGCAGTATTTTTCTTCAGAATACATTGGTCTTTATCTGAAGCTTTTTTGACACTTGACGTTTTTGTATATGCGTTCAGCATTCACTACGTGACCATATACTAATTTTATTTAAACTCCAATTGCAATCCCTAGTTATTTTTATAGATAGTATAATATTATTTTAAATGTATTTTTGTAATTGCATATATATTTAATATTTTGCTTTTTCCTTATTTCTTTTCTCAAAACAAACGGAAAGAAGCTTTCTAAATTGTGAAAGCACTATACAGTAGAAATACATTTGAATTAAATATCTGCTGTGCTATATTGAATTTTTAACAAAAGATAATTATCGTCTTTTTTAGCCTGCCTCACAGTGTGAAACGTATTTATCTGAGAAGTCCACGAAAAGCTGTTCTCATGACTTCTCGCTGAGTTGACAGGACTTTATACACGTCCCGCAGGAGCCACACATCCCCCTTTATGATAAATTACGACCACTGCTGCGTTTTAATCAGCTGGATAGATCTCAATATTCACCTCCCTTTGATGCTAATCTTTACCCCGGATAATTGGTAACTCCATCCGTCCGCATATCTTGGACTGTCGCTCCCGACAACCGTGCCATTATCGTTGCTCATTTAAATAACACCATATTGCTAATTGATTTCACGCCGGTGCATTAGCAGGCTGTTGCGCAGACCTTGGCTGATCTTCGTTGCTTGTTAATATTTCAACACTGTGCTTTAGTTTTTTTATTTTAGCACCCTCGGCTTTATTCTGCACACACACGGCTTGTTTTGTTTTTGTGCATCGGCTTGGAGAAATGTTTTATACAGGCAGGTATGCTTGCGGGCACTCATTATCTGCCTTTTTAAACTAGGGAACAAAACTAGGGTCTTTCTGTTGTCATGTCACCTTTATGAAGGTATGAATTAATCAGCAGGCTAGTCAAGCAGTTTGTGTCCTGGCAGGTGAAGGCCCTCTGACTTTTATGCAGGTGGAAACCAAAGACGGCTTTCCCGGATAGCCATCAGCCCTTTAGTGGCTCTCTCTTTTCATTTCTCTCCTTCTCTCTTTCGTTCTCTCTTGCTTTTTGTGGAAGTGAGAGGGGAGACCTCAGACCCTGACAGTTGGTTTCAGATGGTTGATCTGTGATTCTTCTTAGCGGGGTCAGGCCAGCTTATTTGATGCTGTGATACATTTTGAGTTCTTTTCTTCTAAAAAAAGTCTTTAAAAAAAAAATAAGAAAGAAAACCGCACAAAATGCTGTATGGATATATATATATATATATATATGTACATCTTTCCTGTGGCTCAGTGGTTAGCATGGCGCTAACAATGCCAAGGTCATGGGTTCGATCCCAGGGATTGCACATACTCAGATACAATGTATAGTATCATGCAATGTAAGTCGCTTTGGATAAAAGCGTCTGCCAAATGCGTAAATGTAATATATATATACTACATGTAAAATAACGAACTTGTGCTCGGAAAAGATGCGAAATGTGAAACGCCCCTTATGCCTTTGCTACCGCTATAACAATAATGTTGAAAGAATGTTGAACGTATATGTCAGATACTTGGGTAATATGTTGAGGATTTGTTTATTTTTAATTGATGCTATATTCTGTTTAACTGCATTTAGATTTCAAATCAATCTTAAAAGGACATTTCTTGTTCTTTCTTTTGTTGTTGTGGTGCGTTAATCTACAAAACTCTTCTTCACACAAAATGATTTGCACTCAAGAGATACAAACATATTTTGTTATGATGGAATGAAACAAAATACGTTTGTATCTCTCAGTGCGTATCCTTTACTAACCCTCATGTCGTTCCAAACCTGTATGATTTTCTTTCTTCTGCAAAATACAAAAAGAAGATATTTTAAAGAACGTTGCTAACCAAACAACATTGACCTTGACCACTTGCATTGTATGGACACAAACCACTGAGACATTTCTCAAAATATCTTAATTTGTGTTCCACAGAAGAAAGAGTCAGGCTTTAAATGATACGAGGGTGAATAAATGATGACCATTTTTATTTTTGGGTGAACTATCCCTTTAAGCATGTTTAAATTAGGCTTCGGTTTTATTTGGACACACTTTATTGGTTTCCTGTTTTTGTCTCTTAATGGAACGGTTGCTTGGCATCGATGAAACGTATACTGACATCGGCTTGTCTTTTTCCGTGGCTCTCATTGTGGTTGTCAAGGTTTATTTGCACAGGTATGATTAGACAAGAACACACAGTGGCTGTAGGGAAAAAAGTAATTAAAAGACCAGAGGAAGACGAATGTCTTTCTGCCCCACAATGCATCTGATACGCCTGTTAGCTTTCATAATGACTGCACTGACATTGTGTGTGTATGTGCCAGTACACTCTTAAAAATAAAGGTGCTTCACAATGCCATAGGAGAAACTTTTTTGTCAAAATGGTTCCATAAAGAACCTTTAACATTCGAAGAACCTTTCTGTTTCACAAAGGGTTCTTTGAGGCGAAAAAAGGTCTTTCAGAATAGAAAAAGATAAGAAAGAGATGGTTCTTTAAAGAACTTTATCGCTGATGGCAGCATCGCTGTGAACCTTGCACCTTGATTTTTAAGAGTGTAAGTGAATTTTAAAGTGAACCTGTTTTCTGAAAATCAGTTTTCTGCCCACCCAGTTTGTCGTGACACACCCGGCACAGCCGATCGAATATCCACTTGGTATGTTATGTTTATCTGTGAGAGCACACAGACTCGAAGCCAATCTAAACCTTTACATTGTTGCACAGAATTTTGTTTAAAAGTGATCCTGAAGCTCATTCGGTAGAGCATTGCGTTAGGATTCCCGGGTTCGATTTCCAGGGAACACGCATGGAAAAATGTGTAAATTGTTTGTAAGTTAAATTAGAAGTCTCTTTGGATAAAAGCATCGGCCAAATGCATTAATGTACATGTAAGATGTGTATCGCTGCTGTCCTTTTGAAACCTCATATCTTTTGTGATTTTTATGCCATAAATCATTATTATTACTCACCCTTTATGTTTGTCACATGGTTTTGCAAGTATCTAACCAATACAAAGTGTTAAAAAGTGCTTGTCAACTTTGACAACACAGTGATCATTTAAAAAGTACAGTGTTTTTCCCTTTTCTGAAAAGCTGTGAATTTGGACATCCGAGGTTTCGGAAGGATAGCATTTGTATGAATCTTTATCATTAAAAACTGTTAATATCAATAAACTATAATAATCACAATTTAACCGTTTAACATGAACAAATTGACACGCCAACATTAGACAAGTACAATGAAAGTTATTCAAATGTACAGTATATTTTCAAATGCATTCAAGTTGTACTAACACAAATACGTTTACTTGTTGTTTACTTGGCCAACACGATCAGGTCATTTTTACATAAACGTGGCATTGCATGAGAACAAACAGGTGTACAGTATTGGCTTTTAAAAGCAGGGATCATTTCAGGTGAGTGGAACCCGATCAGAGATCCAGTACCGATTACAGTGCGTCATTCTCTCAAACCACGTAAACTATACTGGCACTGGTATCTTAAGAACATTAAGACTGGCCGAACTGCCACTCCACAGCTGTCAATGCCGGGAATACTGCGATAACTTACCGTAAACTCTTTAAAACTGAGTACTGTAAATAAAGGTGTGTTCTGAAGGTGAGCAGGTTACCTACTGTAAGCAGGTATCTAAGGAAATGCATGAATGTCAGGTCTGTAGTAAAATAAAAAAAATTAAAATCATTGCAACGTTTTCAATTTTATAAATGTTACACTCTTTTCCTGCAAATCATTACATTTTTTGTCCAATCTCTGCAAAAGACTTTCTACTTTTCGTCTTGTTTGCAGTTCTCTTTCCTCCTCGTCTTGTCTCCTTCCTCTGTTTGTAGAGAGACCGTATGTTTGCATTGTGAGCCGCTATAATTGGCCTCTTTTAAAAGTCAGATCTCCTTTGCTGAATTTTAATTGAGAAGCTTCAAAGAGAGAACAGTCGTGTGTGTGTTTGAGCGGGTCATCAAACGTTGGGTGTGTGTTTCTGAGAACCTGACTGGAAACGGCCCTCCACACCTGAGACCCTGCGACACGTGTGGGGCTTTAGATACGACAAGATGTCTACAGTATATCTTGAGCTGTCAAAGCCTTTAATAGTATTAAACACACAAATGAATGACATGTTTACAATGAATGCACTGTAGGTGGATCTCATACATGTAAACAGGCATGTATATATATATATATATATATATATATCTTTTTTTTAAATCAGAATTTGAAAATGCAGTAATCACAAATGCACAAATCTTCAAAACTGAGTGGCATGAACTGCAAAACCCCAATACTGATTTTGTGTATTTAAAGATCAGATCACACATTCATCGATGCTGTTTTCTCCTCTGTCTCAGATGGTGGTTTTGATGGATCCCATGGAAGATCCAGATGATATCCTCCGCGCTCATCGATCCAGAGAGAAGACCTACATGTTTGACGTGGGCTTCGATTATTCCGCCACGCAGGCAAGCCCATTCTGTGTTCGTGTGGGTGTGCGTTTGTAGGGACGGGTGGATTTAAAAACGTGTACGTGCAAACATCATGAAGCTTTGTGTTCGTAAAAAGGTCGTGCTTATGTGCAGGCATTCGTGGGCCTTGATGTGCATTGATGCGTTAGTGTGTCCACCCGTCTGAATGTGCCACAGATGTAAAACTGTGATGGGCACAAAAGCCTGTGGTAAACATGTTTTGTGTGTTTTTAATAGGACGAGGTGTATAGATTCACCACGAAGGGCCTGATTGAAGGTCTCATATCAGGGTACAATGCCACGGTCTTCGCCTACGGACCCACAGGTCAGTACCTACATTACCGTACATTATCCTGTGTGGTTCCTGCGAAGAATCACTTGAAAAGATGCTTTTTCAGAAAAAATACATACATTTTGAGCTATAAGATAGGATATGAGCCAGAGAATCATATGGTTCAGTTTGCTTTGTTAAATGGAGTTTACACAGAACGTTTATAAAAGACTTATTTCAGACGTTAATAAATAAATCCTTCCTTATTTTTTGCGGTCATATGGTGTGAGTAGTTCAAATCACGGACAGTCAGTCAAGACTAGGACAGTCGAGCCGTATCAACACCCTGATCTTCTTTTTCTTTTTTTAAAGTAGATGTTTAGACAACACAGTCACATGCACTGAATTGACAGCTGACCATAACACATTTTGTTGACCGTGACTACCGTTTATGTCACAGGTCTCATAGAAGTTGTTTAAATATATATGACTAAATTATTTTACCGAAAGAGCTTCATAAGTTTAGAAATAGAAATGAGTGTCCTTATGATTATTCAGTAAGCATTTTTAAAAAGCAACGAGACAAGGTCTTGCTATATACATGTATAGCCACGACTAATGGGTGTTGTTAGACACAAGTGAACAACATTTAGAGTAAAACCTGAGAAGTTTTATTGTCATTTCAGCCATATAAAGCTTGTGCATAATGAAATGAAACGACATAAGACAATACAACACATAAGACAACACTACTGTCCTATATATTACGTTATGTTAAATAGACTAAATAAAAATGTTAAGTATGAACTAGGGCTGTCAAACGATTAATCGCGATTAATCGTTTCCAGAATAAAAGTTTGTATTTACATAATATATGTCTGTGTACTGTGCATATTACCTTTGTGTTTATAAACACATACACATACATGCATATATTTAAGAAATATATAAAATATAAAAATTAATAAATGTTTATATGTAATTTAAATTATTGGTAAATATAAATAGTTCACCTAAAATTTTAAATATATAAATATATATATAAATGTATGTGTGTTTTTGTATTTTTAAATACAAAATTAATATGCACAATACACGGACACATATTATGTAAACACAAACTTTTATTCTGGATTCTGGATTTATTCAGCGAACTAAAATATGTCCGTTTATATTTGAAGTGTTTGGTTCCAAAATGAGATAACTCATAAAAATGTACAAAAATCATGTTTTTTATTATGTTATCATGTTTTTATTGTGTTTGTTAGCTGTATTTTTTTAGTTATTATGGCTTAAATCAAAACAAATCAGCTGCAGTTTGATTGATATTCATTGGAATGCACAATAAAAAATATAATTTTTGGAACCAAACTCTTCATTTACATTTGTTCACTTAGCAAAAACGACTTACAAATTAGAGAGCATTTAACATTTTGTCAATAAGCTAACAAGAAGTACAGTTTACAAAGCCCTGTTTACAAGTATGACCAGATGTGAAGCTGTGCAAATTGCCCAAACAGCATAGACCGAGCATAGACAACACATAACCTTACACACATTATTGTTTTATATTGACCAGTTTTCAGGCTGGGTTGAATTGAGAACAGCTTAATTCCTGGAAAGCACATGTCTGTGTGGCTCTCTTGTACTTGTGAGTTTTAATCTGCCCTCAAACTCTTCTTGACTCTTCCTGTCTGTGACACCGGCTATATAAAGCTCAGAGGGCACCAAATCTCTATTTAGGCCCATGGGAATAAAAGCCACCTGTAAACATCATGTTTCACATCCTGTGACTCATCTCACATCTGTACCTCACCCTTATGTCATCCTTATGAAGATTTGTTAATTAGCTTCTATTATTATTGAAAACTTTTGGAGAAGATTTTGCTTTGTCTTTTATCTTGTTATTATTAACATATCATTGCATTATGGAAAGCTATTAAATTTGAGTAACTTGCGGTTCTGTGTGTGTTTGTGAATAGGTTGTGGGAAGACGTACACTATGTTGGGAACGGACAGAGAACCTGGTATCTATGTTCGCACCTTAAATGACCTCTTCAAGGCTATTGAAGAAACCAGCGATGACATGCAGTACAGCGTCTCAATGTCCTACCTGGAGGTGAGATCTTCATTTGGGTGTTAAATAGGTTCATATTTCACCCACAGGCCTTTCGCCATGCTAAATAACCGCACATCAAAATAATTGCTCATTCAGTTTTAAGCATCTTTAAAAGGGTAATACGCACGTGTAACGTGATAAGATTATCAACACACCCGTGAGGAGCGACTGATATCACATCTGGTTATCAGCTTTTGTCTCCTAAACTTGTTGGCTTAGTGACTATCTCAGCATCTTAGATAAAGCTATGCTGTATTGATATGAGAACGCACTTTAAGCCACTTTTAGACATCAAATGCTCTGCTGTGTCACGTTAAGAAGGGAAAGACAAATTGCTTGTTGGCAAAACGCGGCCCGGAAACGTGCAAGGTCGAAATAGGTTGAAACAGAAAGAATAGTCCACTGGAATTCCAAAAAGGACGGGAATAGAAGTTAAACACTGTGTCCTCGGATATTGCTGTAATTTTCTTCTCCTCTCTGTAGGGAACAGAGACTATTGTAAGGGTGAAATAACATGCTGTCAAGTGACAATTCCACGCTGAGGAAAAGATTCAGAACTGACTTTGATTGACAGGATAATATGAGCGAAAAGACAGTTGAAAAGATATAGACACATCTACATCCACATTTGACTTTTATTTTTTTACTCAAAAAAAGAAATAAAAGAGATGCTTTCAGCATGTACCTGTGAACTCATCACCTGAATGAACATCACCTGTCAACAACAGACGACAGGTGGTGAGTTTGAAACACTTTGTATTTGGAGACAATACAGAGGGTAAATCAGTGGGCCAGCAACCACATCACAACACGTTATCAACCTCAGATCACCTTAGCAACTGCATAGCAACACCTTAGCAACCACCGAAACAGTTTTGCTAATTACAAAAAATTAGACATACACACCTAGACATATTTAGAGTATTTGGAATAGTATAAATACTGTTTACGGCATACTACCAAGTATCGTATACTACTGTGCCAAGTATTGCTTTTCATAAATATTGTGTAAAACTGTATGCAGTATGCAAAAATGTATGTTTGAACTGTATTATTCTATTACAACATACTATTTTATTACCCTGTTTTATTAGTTTAGTTAAGGTTATCCCATACTATAAATCTGTTGTTGACATAACATTTTCACTGTCACACAAGATAAAAATGAATATAATTAGTATTGTCATATTTTGAAATGCAGTAAATGGTTACACTTTTTTTGTCTTTAATGGAAAATTGCTGTTATTAGATTTTTTTATTTTTGAGACAAATCTCATAATTGTTCTATGGTGTGACTGTCAGTAAATAACAACTTTTATTAATTCATTTCTTTTACATTAAGTGTCTATTTTATTAAATCATTTTTTCATCTATTTCTAAATTTCGTCACCGAAAACCATGTCCTCCTGTGTGACACATTCTGATTTTAAATCAGGCAGTTTCACAGACAACTTGACTCTGTACATACGTATACATTTATTTGTGCTCACTCGCACTTAAACACTCAGTATGCCACACACACACAAACACGCTGTATGGTTTGGGTTATTTGACTTATTTAGGTTGTATGAGTAAGCCACTCCGTCCACACACGGAAAGAGCAACTCGCAGTAAATAGCACAATGCTCTCCTGTCCCGTGCTTGTCTTACACCCTCACATTAAAAAAGTCCTGTTTACACTGGGCCGTCCAAATGCATGAGGGGGTGCCGTCCTGTAGAGAAAGCTTTTTTATTCTAGGCTTCTGCGGTTTTAAGTCCAGACCTCCCAGTTCATCCTGTTTTGTTTTTCTCTTTCCGTCATCTGTATCTGTAGCAGGTCTTCTCGCCGTCCCCCGTCAATGGCTTCTATTCATGCAGTTAACATCACCCTAAAATTATCACACACTTACTGCACATCACAGTGACCTCACTGGCAGTGATGAAATGTTACGTTTGCATTTACTTTAAATTGAGAGTTTTTGAGGAGCGTTCAGGATGTGGCCTTGTTCTAAACAGGGTTGAATGAAGCCTATTGAAATATTCTGAAATGTTAAATACTCAAGGTTCACATTCAGCCGTAAAAGACATCCTGGAAAAACAAAAGTAAACATTAATACCATAGCTTTGTTAAATTCTTGAATCTAATTAGTTAACACGCGTTTTACACTATTTCTTTCATTTTTAACAGACACTTTGTTTCATTTTTAACAGATACTAACAACAAATCTTTGTTAAATAGGTGTTACTCTGAAATATGTCACTTGGGCTGATAGGATGTGAACAGTAGCTTGTATTCACTGTTCTATACTGTCAAATGCATAAATGTCCAACTTTGGTCTGCAAGGTCTGTTATATTTTTGTGCTGCAGATCTACAATGAGATGATTCGAGACTTACTGAATCCATCTTCTGGATTCCTCGACCTAAGAGAGGATTCTAAGGGAGAAATACAGGTGGCTGGGATCACGGAGGTCTCCACTATCAACGCACGTGAGGTGCGTTTTAAAAATGCTTTTCATCCACGTCTAAATGTCAGTTTTTAAAGCTGCATTGTGAGTTTTTCTCGCTTTTCTCTCTCGCTCAGATAATGGAGTTGTTAATGAAAGGAAACAAGCAAAGAACCCAAGAGCCGACGGCAGCCAATCAGACGTCTTCTAGGTCTCACGCTGTGCTCCAGGTGGCCGTGCGGCAACAGAGCCGATGTCGAGACATCCTGCAGGAAGTGCGATTCGCACGGCTCTTCATGATCGATCTGGCAGGCTCTGAGCGGGCTTCACAGGTGTGTGAGAGCATCGATTTAAGGGCTATTTATCTTTGGGAAAGTTACATAAAAGCTTAGTCATTTGCTTTCGACAAGCACAGTGGGCGATCAGAAATCTATGTCCAATCCATACATTCAATAATCAGGAATACTGAAGGTATCAGTCTTTGTTTAAACAAAAGCTGGCGCAGTCAGCTCCGAATATATTCAAAATCATATATCAGCCAGTGACTTGAAAACAATTAAGGAGTGATTTATCTGTAGGTCATAAGCATGGGGGAAATGTACGACTTTTAAATTGAAAAAACTGTTGTTAGATATACAGTAAGTGATTGTTTAGATGTTATTATGTGTATGGTGATACATTGCCACAAGTCAATGTATATTTTTGTAATTAAAGGGAATTATGAATCATATTAAAGTGTCATTTTCCAGCACAGCATGAGAGGATATCATGGCACCCCGTGGGTTTAAACATGCATGTGACAGGCACAAAAACAGCGGATCAGGTTGTTTCTGGTTATGGGGTTATTGTTGCTCAGAAACAAGAGTGCTTAGACAAGCCGGTTACACACCTCTACGGCAAATAAGACGAGCAAGAGCGCCACCTGCTGGAAGCATTACTTTAACTCATGTAATTGTAATGTAATTGTGTTATTTACTCGCACTTATATTGTTTACGATTTTCTTTTCTTCTCCGATCAGTTAGAAAAATCACAGATGAGATCAATTTAATATCTCAATTTTTTTCCCTAGATATAAATGAGATTAAATTAAGAGTCTCTTTTCCATCTCAGGTATTTGTCCTGAGATAAAGATGCAGAAATCGCCATTAGAGTTTCCATTAAATCTACATTTATTTTACACCTCCATACCCAAATTTATTTGACCAATTGTATCATTTGTTTTTATTTGTATTTCTCTTTTTTTCTTGTATTTTATGAGAAACATCTGAAACCAGGTTGATACTTAAACGAAACAACTCAAAATCATCAGATGTTAAGAACAAAAAATCTCAAAAAAGAGCAACTTCTGAGCAATAAAAATTTGGTTTTGACAGGGACAGTAAATAAGGTATTTTAAAGTAATGATAAAAATATTCACCATCAGATTAAAATACCAAATACCAGAATTACCAATTGAGACTCTCTGTTATTGTGAATTTTTTTTATAATGATTTCTATATTATAATATATAGATTATAAACGGATTTACTGACCCGTCCGTGGACTCTTCAACATTTTTAAAGTATGCCCATGGAATTGTAGAATCAACACTATAATCAGATAAAATAATGCTATAACTACTCATGTCTTTCAGACACAAAACAGAGGTCAGAGGTTAAAAGAGGGCGCTCACATCAACAGATCTCTGCTCGCGCTTGGGAACTGCATCAATGCCTTGAGTGAAAAAAATGGCAACAAATTTGTCAACTTCAGAGATAGCAAACTCACCCGACTGCTCAAGGTACAACCAAACAGATTCACAACATTTTTACTTAAAAAATGAATGATTAGATTAAGTCGCAAATCTCTAGAGATTGTTTTACTGGGTCATGTGATCTACACAGGATTCCCTGGGAGGAAACAGTCGGACAGTGATGATTGCCCACATAAGCCCCGCCTCTCTGGCCTTCGAAGATTCACGGAACACCCTGACCTACGCCGACCGTGCCAAAAGCATCCGCACACGGGTTCGTTCACAAATACACAACCTCTGAGAATTTCTGAAAGATATTGTACCATTTGTGTATCTTACTTTCATAAATCACTTATTTAAGGAGCCACAGACATCTTCCTAAAACATTTTTGTGCATCACTGTTCAAACTCTGTGGTCTTTTGTTTTAGACACCTTGAGTTAGAAAAGTTGATCGTTACATATCAGCTCTGTCTCTGTCTTTCCAGGTAAAAAGAAACCTGTTGAATGTGTCTTATCACATCGCCCAGTACACCAGCATTATTTCCGACCTCCGCAGCGAGATTCAGAGACTGAAGAAAAAGATAGCGGATCAGGCCAGCAGACAGCCGAACCCAGACAGGACAGATATCCGTCACGTTCAAGGTAACATCCATTCTATACACTCATATGCGGATCTATTGTATTTGGAGGTCAAAATAACCATTTTAAGGAATTTACATTGTAGGTTGTGATATAAATGAGGAATTAGTAAATGACTCATTGAGGTTTAACTTGAAATGTGTCAATAGTGATTGTAAAATATAAAAGAAAACATGATCTCCTGCAGATCGATAAATGTGTAGCATAACAATTTTTTTCAGCCGAGGTGCAGGCGCATTCCTCTCAGAAGAGTCGAGCAGAGATGGACCAACTGCGGGAGCAGCTGATCGATGCATTCAGACAGCAGATGGACATCAGAAAACACCTTATGGAGCTGGACAACAGTAACATGGAGATCCAGATAGACACGTCCAAACACCTGCTGACGATCGCAGAGTGAGTTTTCATTCTGCACATAAACCCACAAATTCAGAAACCCTCCCAAAAGCACACAACTGAGATGTCTTCTCTCTGTGTCCAGCTGGGAGCAGGAACGCTTTAGGAGGAGAAAGAAGTGGCGCGGGGAGAGGAGGAAGGAGAGTTTTAATAAAGATGAAAGCGAGAAAGATTCAGACTCGCCAGAATCTTTGCCGGACAGCTCAGAGACGCCGGAGGTGGCCATCGCCAGAGAGAACCTTGTTACGCTCATGGCTGAGCAGAAGAAAAAACAAAAACAGAAGGTAATGTGTGTTGGTAGCCACTAGGGGGCAGCAGCACCGACGCTCAAACAATATCATGGGACCAAACAATTTATTTTAGCAAACCATTTAGTTTGAGCAGCACATTTTCTTTCTGTTACGTTTTAATTGCCTTGTAAAAAATGAGACGTTCTTGTGGTCTCTAGATATTGCTCAGATGCCTCTGATTGGAACAAACCTCAAATCCCAAGTGTAATAATAAAAGTTAAGATGTATCGATAGTAATCCTTAAAATGTAAGACGTATCGATAGTTATCCTCCCAATCCTCTCAGGCTGGGCTGGAGCAGCGTCTGGCGGAGCTGAGGGAGAAAGCTCGGCGTCTGGAGGAGCTTCTCCCCCGCCGGGTGAGCTCAGAGGAGCAGCGAGAGGTGCTGTGCCTCCTCTGTAAGGTCCACGAACTGGAGATCGGGAACGCGGAGATGCAGTCCAGCGCTCTGCTAAAGGACAACATGATCCGGCAGAAGAACGTGGTAGTTCAGAGATTCGAGCAGCACAGGAGCCTCTGCCACGAGATCATCCAACAGCAACGCCAGTTCATTGATGGTGAGTCATTTTCAAGAATCAGAAATGAAACATGAATCACGACCAGATTTGAATCAGAACCAGCTGTTGCATTCATTCGACCAATGATGCATGCGTGCAACAGATGCATCCAAGCTAAAAGAAAATTTGATTTTTATTTATTAATTTGATTTATAATTCACGCTTTTGTTGCTTTTTTGTGGCTTTGATGACTATAGTATTTTTTTAATAATAATAATAAATAGCACATATTGATAAAAGAGAATGAGCAGTTGTTTAAACGTATAGCTGGTACTGTACACATTGTCTTTTGGTTTTATATATGTTATATGTTATTGCAGATCACAGTCTTCTGGTCCCACCACATCTTCAAGAACTCTACGAGATGTATATGAGGGAAATGGATGAGAAGAACTTGGACAGAGTCGTTGCTTTGGATAAATTCACTATTCGTACTCTCAAGGTACATGAAGAAAAAAACATTATTACGTTGCTCTTTAAATTTATATTCAGGGCTGGCTCCACATTTCACAATCCAATAAATTGAGTCATACCCCTTTTCTCATAAAATACTTTAAAATACTGTTACGTTACAGAGATAAAATGGTGTGTGAATGCAGGATTTGTACATGCACTGTGTGGACATTACAGTAATCACCTGTGGTCATGAACATATTCACACATTATCTGACATATGTTTCTCAAGGAGGGTTCCCTGCCCAAGATCACCCTCCCCAGCAGAGGTCGTGACCCCCTGCAGGAGATGGATTCAGATCAAGAGAGCGTTCGCACTCTGGGCTCAGACAACAGACAAGGTCGGACGAAAGTGAGGAGACACACGCTGCCTCCGATATTCCCCGAGTCTGACGGGTAAGAAGAACGCAAAGTTATTTCATCTTATTTGATGTTCTGTAGTGTTTCTGTAGGTAAAGGATTGCGCTAACAGTGCAATAGTTTAATTCCCAGGGAATTCACATACAGTACTATAAAGTACGTAAAATGTATAGCTTGAGTGCTCTGTAAGTCACTTTAGAATCTAGATAATCTCATCTGCCAAATGTAAATAATGTAATGTTTCAACTTTTTCAGCTTTATTGTGTGTCACTTATGTAGTGATGTGTGTCACTTATGTAGTGATGTGTGAGTGATAATGGACTTTTTATAGTCTTTTTAAGATAATGTAGGTTAAATAACCGAGATTGGTATTGAAGTCATGATGTTCCTCTGGGTTTCACAGAGACAGTAATCGAGTATTTAAGAGCAGTCACAAACAAATGAAGAGCTCTGAAGTTATGACTCCACCACCCATTCACATAAATGGCCTTGGCAACAGAGAGGTGAGAAGTTCTGGAAGTATATTAGTTCATAATAAACCCGTACTATACAAACACAATGCATTGTTTAAATATTAACATCACTATGAAAAAATATTTGACTTTATATTGGTTTCTGTAATTTATCATGAATGTACTGTAATTAAATCTCATTCATGTCTATATCTCTTCAGCTGTTGCCATCTGTCCTGGATGATGCTCTGAGATACAGTCATCTCAGTCACAGTATGAGCAGTCATCTGGATTCTTCACCCGACAGCAGTGAGAACAGCACAGACGCTCCATTGACACCCAAAGGTAAGTGTTCCTCTGCTCCTTTATCTGCGTTCTGATCCTCTGATGGTGTTTTTAGTCATAATGACAAAAGGTTATAATGACTGTACATTATAACCTTATATTTATATATATTACACAGCTCTCTTTAATACTTGATTCTGATTGGTCAGTTGTGGTATCCTAGATAAATTTACGATGGCATATTTTCCATTGATAAAATGTTGTCAGAGGATCCACATTTGTAACAATAAATAACATTTGTATTGCCTTTTTGTACTACGAACATTGGGCGAGTATTGTTTTACTGCATGACTTTTGCGTCTTTTAATATTATGTGGAAATTATTGGACAAACATTCTCATTTGTTCCAAAATCTCTTAAATCCCACCAGAGAGACAGCAGATTTTAAGGGGTGTGCAGAACATTGCAGTGAAGGCTGCCCGTCGCCGCTCTAAGGTCCTGGAATTAGATGCCCTCCGATTACCCCCTCCGCCGTCTCCCCTTGACCCAAAAAAGCACATGAGTAATCTGTCTCTGAGCGATGCTCCCCCCAAAGGCCCGATTCTGCGTCGTGGGAGACAACCCAGCCCAGAGCTGCGCCACGCCACCTCTGACGACAACCTGTCCAGCAGCACAGGAGACGGCCCAGTGCCCAATGGCACCTGGACGCGGCCACGGAACCGTCAGGCTGTGAAGAACGCCGCACAGAGGGAGCAGGATTTTGAGGGTCGCAGGCGCAAGAGAAGATCTCGATCATTTGAGGTCACAGGACAAGCAGTGAGTTTTCAGATATAAAAATAACATTTTTCATTTCTTTTAAAATAATTTATTATAATTTTAATTTATTAAATTAATTTAATTTTTATTGTAAATTATTTTAATGACAATTAATTCATTAATTAAGCACAAAATGAACAGATTTTTGTAATACAAAATAGCTTGAAAAAGTAAATAATAAAAAAATATGCTGAAAATTGAGGAGAAAGAATGTGCTTAAAATAAAAAAGAACAATAACTAAATAACTTAGAATGAACAATGTTTTACATTTGTTTAATACTATACAAATAAAAACGACATAATACATAATACTTTTCTATTTAATTTAAAGAAACTGTAAATTTTCTCTACCCTCCAGCTGTCTCAGGCTAAAAACACCAGCCAGAGATTTCGGCCCCTGGACAGCACTTCTGATCCCCACATGCACATCAATGGACACCCCCCTGCCCCCCTTCTGCGTCCGCAACACAGAGCTCAACCTCAGCTTACAAAAGCTCGGCACAACATCCACCAAACAGGTCAGAATTCCAGTAATTAAATTTTTATCCAACTATGTTTCTATATCCATTTGATGTGTCGTTGACTTTTTTCTTTCAAACTCCACAGGGTCAACAGCAGATGTCACTTCCTCCAACCTGCCCTCCCACCTCATTAAGCGTGGACCCCAAACCAGACAACTTCAGCCTCTCCTGTACGTCACCACCGGGACGGGTGCCCAGCGCACCCGTAAACACTAATGGTATTCATGCTTTTCTCCGTAGACTGTTTCGCCCTGACTTCCGCACCCGCACAAATGATCCCCTTCGAAAATAAGACTGAGACCAAGTGGAATGTTTTATCGCATTGGAAGAACTGTACCACGGCATCAAGCTTTTTGACGTGGAAGAAAAAGCGCATGACCAGGGTTGTCATTTGCATTTGTTTCTGAGGTTTTGCTAAAATTCTTGTAGTTTTTCTCTGACAGGATGTGACTTGCAATGTCTGCTTATTTTTAAAACGTATTGGCTTGTACAAATGGCAAAAAACAATTGCCACGACTTTAGCAGCCTTGATCTATGTCAAAACTATATTCCCACAATGATATGCAAAAATGTTCCCTAACTACTGTAATTCGACAGGGGATAAAACCTGCCTCAAATGCCTTTTGGTTAAATATTTATATCAGGCCGTATGGTGACAAGAACGCTAAAACAATTGCTGAAAAGTCACTTTGGTCTACTGGAGTAAAATGGAGATGCTTGTTTATTTGAGTGACGAGTCACATATACCCGTCTCATTCCACAGGGAACAATATATATTTCTCAGCTGCCGGGGGCTGTGAATGTATTGCTCCCTCAGGCCTGGCACCAATGAATGTACTGTCACATTACTCATAAATGTCTGGCTTCTGTGAATGTGATACTGATGATGCACACTGCTCCATTACCGATGTCATTTTGTGTTTACTGTAATAATCAATGTTATTTTGCCTTTACTGTCATTCAGGTTTCGGTATAGCTTTCTTTTCAAAAATCCTTATGGGTTTGTGTTAGTTCTTAGTACCAGACGAGGTGGCATATATTACTTTTTTCATTCAAACTCCACAGGACCAACAGCAGATGTCACTTCCTCCAACCTGCCCTCCCACCTCATTAAGCGTGGACCAAGTCCAGACCCTCAATGCATTGTTTTTAAAAAGAAAAAAATGACTGCTGCCTTTACTTTAAAAAATGTTCTCAAAGTTTGTGTATTTTTTCTTATTAAACGTGCATAGACACTTTTCTACTCTTCATTTTATACCTTTTTTGTAACCAAAATAAATTTGATTGACAAATTGATCACTTTTAGTGTATGTATTATGTATCCTGATCAACATTATATGAAGCTATGACTGTTTTAAAAGTGCTATAGGCAGAAATTTGTACTTAAAAGTAATTGATTGGTGTTTTATACATTATCAAAAACAAAACCAGTTTAGTACTGAATAAATGTTTTCTTTATAAAAGCCTATGATCACTCAGACGTGATCTAAGGCTTCTGATCACAATAATATTGACAACATTACTGTACTGTCAGCTCTTGTAAGGTATAATATTTTCCTTTTTGACTTCCACTCAGTAGATATTAAGATTACATGTCAATATTGAGTCAGTGTTAATATTTTACAAAAAATGATACAGAATAGTCAAAATTTCAACTTTTTTATTTAAATTATAATGACTTTGAATAATAGTAACATTATTATTAACAATATTCAATTTCTTTTATGTCATTTTTCTCACTGCAAAACCTTACTATTTTAAACATTTACCCTTTTCAAATTAACAAGAATAAAACAGAATCATATGTGACTTTTCTCTTAAATAAAAAAAAATATGTGGAGAACTATTTTTATTTTAATAAAACATACGGTTGGATCTACTGTGCACCAGTGTAGGTCGCGCTTGGAAGGTGCAGGTGGAGTTCGACGGTTGTCGACCAATCAGCGCCACAATACAAGTTGCCGAGGCCTGTGATTGGTTCTCATAACGTTGACCAACCACAAGTCTCGGAACTTGTAGGGCGGAGCTGATTGGTTGGCTGCTTGCTCGATCCAGCTGATGGCAGGGGCGTGAGCAGTGTTGATATCTGACTGGTTTTTAATTGTTATTTATTTATTTATTTGGAATATTAGTGGTAAAAGACATTTGGGAGAAAAAAAGTGCATTTGGGAGAACGGAATGACATGTCTTAATGTATTTCATACGTAAGTACACGTCCTTTTCTGAGCTTTAGGAGTAGCTGTTAGCTCGTTAGCGTTAGCCGTTATTGTTGACACATCGATAGCTACGGAAAAACCTCGTTATTGCATCGACACTTTGTGTATTTGCCGTTAATAGTTAATCCCTAACACAGTAACAGCTATAGAATATATACCAGTACAAATGAAACGGCAAAAACGCAGTACAGCCGTTATTGACGTAAACCGCGCGAGCAAGACCAACCTGTCAGGGGCGCAATCATATTGGATATGCAACAATAATTTTGGAAACTGTGTTTTTTAGTTAATCGGCAACACGCTTCTCCATACATTATAAACTATGTTTGTGCGTTCTTATCTGTGCATACCTTTGCACTCACCTTTACTCTTAGTTCTTCTGTATGGCATGGTCACATGTTTGGTGTTTTGTTTTGTAGCCGTGTCTGATCCATGCGTCAGTCAGCTGAAGCATCCTGGAAGAATGCAGCCAGTAAGTAGAAGAGATGCTGGAGTTTGGCATCAGACGAGAAGCCTGCTCTACAAAAACCTGCTTATCAAATGGAGGACCAAACAACAAAGTCTTCAGGTGCTTTTTATGTTTCACTCACATGCATTCTTGCCTTTGTGGGTGCATTATTATCTGTTGCACTATTAAAGCGTTTTCTGGAAACAGTGACAAACTCACTCTGGAATTTAAGTGTTCTTCTTTTAATGTTTATTTAAACTGTAAATTTGATTTTATACATGTTAAGCTTTTTAGCCATGCAGTGGTGTAACTGGAAGATTGTTGGTTTGACATGTCAAGAGGACGCCACAATGGAATCAGCAAAAACATGGTGCATTATGTTTCAGTCTGTGTGTAACTGTTTGTATTGTAATAACTAGGAAAGTAGCAACGGTGGCACTATCAAAACATTACTCTCTCTCTTTCTAGTTCTGTGAGTTTGGGGTGAGATCTGTTTGGCCTACCAATGGAAGGCAGGGAAGCCTGTGTGAAATTGATCTTTAGTTTACAGTATCGGTTTGGTGACACCAGTGGCGCAGAAACAAAACCACTCACCTTTAAACGAAGCTGTAAAAGTACTCGGGAAGTTTCATAGTCTTTTAAATGGTAGGATGGTTGTTTGGGTTCTGTGGGTGTACGTTTTATGTGGACTCGGCTATGAGTCTTGATCAAGACACTTGTCCAAGTATGTCTATGAATCTCTGGATAAAAGTATCATCTAACTGACTTTAATAGATTTAAACACAATTTCCTGCTTCCTAAATCTAGAAGTATAGACCTAATTCTATTGTTTAGTAATTCTGCTTCCACTGGTGAAATTATATTCCAATGTCTTTGCAAACACATTTATGGCTCAGCAGTCTTTAAAACGTCTCCTACCCATCCTACAGCGTTCTCTCCATTCTTCTGCTCACGTGTCCATGTATATTTTATTTAAGGTAACTTTCTCTAATGTATATTTAATGCCTTTAAACCTCCTGCTTGTTTATTGAAGGGCCACATAAGAGTCATTTAGAATTAAAAGGCGGTTAATGATTGTGTTTTCTTCTGTTGGTAATATCTGCACTTGCCATCAATACACTGGCGTTTTTAAACAGACATTATAAAGGGAAGCTTGATCCATCATTAAAAGCTTTCAGAATGGACCGAAGTAAATTATGCACTAGTCATGCTTGGGCTCTTTGCCAAGCGGATTCACAGCTGTATTGATTTTCCTGGAGGTGGAAATATAGAAGCAAGTTGCGTTGCTGTGTGCTGAGATGTTGGGTGAAATGGTCTTTATCTTTGTAGTCAGTGTAGATGTTGAATTCAGATATTCTGATCCACTATTATTTTTTGCCAAGGATTGTTTGGCAGTAGAGAAAATGGTCGTTTTATTTTTGGGTCCCAAAATCTCCAGAATGTTATGTACTCTTGGGGATCTTTTTTATATTGCTATGTAAAAAATGAAACACTCATTGTGGTACGATAAACAACATCATCTAGGACCAAAAAAGTACACTCATGTCATGGTGGTCATGTGTTTACGATGTCCCTAAGGCATTAAGTCAAGGGTATGTAAAAACATTTGTTTTCTGTATAATGTTGTATTTCTTGCTGATGGAGATGGAACTGTTCCTTTTGTGTACAGGAACTGATCCTGCCCCTGCTTCTCTTGGGTCTTCTCATCCTCATCAGCACCCTCAACCCTCACGTCTCATACGGCAGCATCAGCACCAAGGAGCTGGAGTATGAACATGACCTGTCACTCAAAGGTCTCGGTTACACTCCCATCAACAATATCACCACTCACATCATGGAGGAGGTGATACGGGAACTGCGTGAGTCGCCTTAATTACAGATACAGTTTGTATCCAACAGTCTGTGAGCAGTCCGTAGGCGTCTTTACATGCCCTACCTTAAGTAAAGTAGGCTTTTAATGTATTTGAATAAGTCACAGTTTTTATTTTGATTCCTCAGGCTTGAACGAGCCTCATTTGGAAACATTTTCTACCGTGGAAGATTTGGAGAATGCCAGTCGCTATGAACCTGATGGCTATGTGGGAGTGGTCTTTTTGGATTCCATGTCGTACCGACTTCGATTTCCCTACAACCAACTTCCTCTTCCTAGCGATTTCACGGAGTCCATAAGTGAGTGTGGCACCCTGTTCAACTTCCTCTTTGATTCATTGGTGGCCATCTTAATGGAAAAATTATTCAGAAAAAGTAAAAAAGTGTTCTCTGATCTCCAGCAAGCTGTTATACAAACTATGTAAACTGCCGTGCTGGCAACTATTGGTACTCTGGATTCATACGTCTGCAGTCCCTCATTGATGCTGCCATCATACAGGTGATTTACATGAATAATTGAATTGCATTTAAGCAAGTTAATACTGTGTGGCTAGGTCTGCCTCAGGTGTGGGATGAATGTGACTTTGACCTTTGCAATCTACGCAAGCAATACAGTTAGCTATACACTGTGGTAGGAGATAAATCCTATAGGTTGTGCAAACCTTTAGCGTGAATTCTGTAGCGATTTCGCACAATCCATTGTGCTTTTTTGGAATCCAGAGATTTTATTTACAATAACTATGCTTTCAAAGTAAAAGCCCCTTTAAAACATGTCTGTTTTAAGTATTCTGCTGCAGTGTTAAATTGATCTTTTACAAAGTGGATATCAAGGCAGCTATGTTGTAAAACCCTTTCTCTTTCCTCTCCAGATGCAAACTAAGCGTCCGGTTTGGAACGAATTGAAAGTGCGAGCTGTGATGATGGGACATCCGGGTTCTGTAGAGGTCCAGAAGTTCCCTCATGCCCTCATCTCCATCTACCTGGTGCTGGCGTTTACACCCTTCGTCTCCTTCCTCATTGTAAATGTGGCCGCTGAAAAAGAGCAGCGACTTAAAGACACTATGGGCATGATGGGATTGTATGACTCTGCGTTCTGGTTAGTGCACAATTTAATGTAAAATTGTCCATTGCTGATGTTTAAAATATAAGTAATTAAGTATTTTTTTGTAAGAAAATTTTCATTTCTTTTTAATCTTTTAGAAAAATGTGTACCTTAAAACATAATAAAATATTTGCGTTTATTCTTTGTTTGCGTTTTTTTTTGTTCACCAGGCTTTCATGGGGTCTCCTCTATGCCGCGCTGGTGATGACAATGTCTATTCTCATGGCTGTTATAGGAACCTGCACCCCGCTCTTCTCCAACAGCAACTTCTTTGTCATTTTTCTCCTCATCTTTCTCTATGGAATATCCTCTGTAAGTCCTAGCAACCCTCTGGTCAAATCCTGCATTTCCAAGCATTAGAGGTTGCCAAGTCATTTAAATGATTTTGAGAGCATCCTCTGGTTTGGCTTGATGTCTTTATTCATTTCTGCATACAGTGAGGATTAGTCATGTAAGTGGTGGGCTAATTTGAATTCGCTGTTAAGTACGTTATTAGTTTTCAGCTTTTCGTTTTCCTGGCAGACGCCTGCGTATAGATTTCTTTAATGTCAGAGGGTTGTGACATAACGGTAAAATGTATGCAGAAATCCAAGTTGTTAAGATTTTTATGAATATGATTTAATTAAATGAAATGAAAATTGACGTAACAGATCTTGGTTGTATTCATCAGAAACTGATTGGATAGGGATCTGTCTTTGACAGTATGTTTTATGATGTCAGCCAAAACGAAAAGTTGTTTCCAAAGCGGAGCAAGTTCTTACCTTTTGATGAAAGATGATGATGTTTTCTTGTGTCTTCATCCTACAGATATTCTTCTCATTCATGTTGACGCCCCTGTTTAAGAAGCCCAAGTTTGCTAGTACGGTGGGCTCCATGCTGACGGTGGTGTTCGGCTGTCTGTCTCTCTTCACCGTTCTGATAAGAGACTTCCCCCAATCTGCAGTCTGGCTCCTCTGCCTTCTGTCTCCCAGTGCATTCTCCATCGGAATCGCTCAGGTAATGCACTCAGACCCGTGCAGGTTTCTGGGCGCAGAAAAAAGACATTGAAGTTTAATTAGGCATTATTTTGTGTTCTTGCACATGTGAAGGTGGTGTATTTGGAAGCTCAGGGTGATGGGGCAGTGTTCTCCTCTCTGCGCAGTGGTCCTCATCCACTTTATGTTCCTATGGTCATGCTGTTTCTAGACTCCATTCTCTACCTGCTGTTAGCCATTTACCTGGACCAGGTGCTACCAGGTAACCACTAGAGCAGGGATTCTCAACCTTTTTGATCCCAAGGCCCCCCACACTGTATTCAACAATATTCAAAGGCCCCCCTCCTGCTCACAAAATTTCTACCCAATAAAATATTTAAGAGCTTGATATTAACTTGAAAAGTGTTTATATTAATATAAAAATGGACAAATATGAAATATCTTAAAAATGTATTTCAATGCTCATTTTGTCTAATTTGAAATTATTAGTCATCCTGAGGTCCCCTTGGAAGTCTGCAGGTGTGCCCTTGTGGGCCACGGCCCCCCTGTTGAGAACCACTGCACTAGAGTCAAAACATTTTGAATAAACACAATTTAGCAAAGTTAAACAAAGTTTCGATGGTTTGATAACGCGACCATTTTACACGCATCACAATTTCTGCCCCCAGGTGAGTTTGGTACAAGGCGCTCCATGTTGTACTTCCTGCAGCCGTCCTATTGGTCAAAGCGGAGTAAGCGCTATGTGGCGGTGAGCTCCGTCTATGAAGGGGAGGTGAATGGAACCCCTGTGACTAACGAGTCAGTGGAGACGGTTTCCTCAGAGTTTAGAGGCAAAGAAGCCATCAGGTACATACTTCAATCGCAAAAATAATTCGATCCTGTTTCCTTAGAGATCATTTATATATTCAACGGGTAAAAAATCGTACAGCTTTTGAAGCAGTGTTTTGAATGCAGTTATTACTCTGGCACTCGATATTGCGTTGATCAGAACAATAAAGTGATTTAGGCAGTGGCTGGGGAAAAAAGAGAGGTTTTTAAAGCAGTTATGTGCTGAAATCATCCCAAACCAAGAGATTTGGGTCAATGCTGCATCGTCCTTCAGGAAAGAAGTGTTGTGCTGCCAAAACTGCAATTTAATATCCATAACGAGTCTTTCTGTCTTTATAATTCATTAGAATCTGCAATATCCGTAAAATCTACAAAGATAAAGACAGCACGGTGGAGGCTCTGAGAGGTGAGATGTTCTCATTTGTTTTCATATAATGTGCAGTGTGCATCCCTCTCCTCAGGATTTATGCGTTCATAGAGCTAGACTGTTTTTCTGTATAGTGGAGAAAAAGAGCTTGAAGTAAAAACAAGGGTGCGTTTGTGTTGTCAGTCAAAAAGGACATTCCCAATCCAGTGCAATGTATTTTCTTACACAGGATCACAAAGATGTATAAAGAAAGTACATTTGGTTGTTTGGATTCAGTGTTAACCTTATGGCCAAATTACACAATCCCATAATGCACTTGCCTGGTCCTTACAAGCTAGTTTTATAAAGGTCTTGATCTGATGTGTAGGTGACTTCTTTTTCCTTCATGTGATCTCAAGGTTTGACCTTTGACATCTATGAGGGTCAGATCACAGCCCTGCTAGGTCACAGCGGAGCAGGAAAATCCACCCTCATGAACATTCTTTGTGGAATCTGCCCACCAACAGAAGGTCAGACATGTAAAAGCTTTAATGCTCGTTGTATGTTTCACCAAATAAATATATATTTTGATTAAGTTCAGTAGGGATATCCCTGAACTACTCTGCTCTCTTTCCTATATGACTGTGTACTGTGTTTCACGGCCAGGCACGGCCACCATCTATGGCTCCCCTGTGGCGGAGATCGCGGAGGGAGCCGAGATGAAACAGCTGGTTGGTATATGCCCCCAGTTCAACATCATCTTTGATGTGCTCACCGTAGTGGAACACCTGAGGATATTTGCTGCCATCAAAGGCATCCTGCCCTCTGATATCGACGGTGAGGTACGTAACTCATGGTGGATCTGAAAACCACTGCAAGAGCATATTTGACCCTAATGCATCAAGATACTTATTTAATTGCATCTATTATATTTCGCATTGACCACCCATGACATGGTTCCAAGTAATTCTCAAGATCAATGTAAAAATCATCTTAAGTTTAATGCAACAGCGTCAGGAGTGTTGATGATGTCATTTAGACATGGCAGATGCTGTACACTTTTGCTTTTAGTTTCTGTATCAACTTCTTTGATTGATCTCTCTTCAGAATTATGACTAGTGTAGTTCTTCACTGAGAATTTGGCAATTCATCTAATTACAATTCAACATAGCGTGGCTTATCTGCGGAAAGCATAACTGCTCTTGAAAGGCTTATACTTTATAATTTCTATAAATAAAAAAAAGAATTTTAACCTCCCAAATGGTTATTATCTTTTTACTAAGGTAATGCAGGTTCTAAAGGATCTAGATTTGGAAAAGATTATGGACGCCCAGGCGAAGAACCTCAGTGGAGGCCAGAAAAGGAAGCTGTCAGTGGGCATCGCAATTCTTGGAGACCCAAAGGTAAATGTCTTTCCATTTTTACCTCTGCTTTTGACAGCATCGTTCATGTGCTTATTTGTCATCCTTCATTTGCTTTTTTGGCTGAATCAGATACTTCTTCTGGATGAGCCTACAGCTGGTATGGACCCAGTGTCACGTCACCAGGTTTGGTCCTTACTGAAGAGCCGTAGAGAAGGCAGGGTTACTGTTCTCAGCACGCATTACATGGACGAGGCTGATATACTCGCAGGTAGTACTTTTTTACATCCCCTTCATTTTCATTAGTCGCCTGTGTGTCAGTCTTAAACACCTCTTGTTTTCTATCCCATAGATCGTAAAGCCATCATTTCTCAAGGGCAGTTGAAATGTGTTGGCTCCTCTTTGTACCTGAAGACCAAGTGTGGGGTTGGCTATCATCTTAGGTCAGTTCTACATTCAGAACAATGCTTTTTTTACTTTGAAAGGACCATATGTTATTCCAGTTTCATGTTGTATTTGCTATTTTCTAGATTTCGGTGTCCAGCACTGCTTATTAAAAACCGCTTCGGTTCATAATTGTGGGCGTGGAGCCATATGTTTTTAATGTTAAAGTTCTTCCTTGGTAGATTTTTTCCCCCATGATGTGTCCCTTTTGAGACTACGTCTATTTATATCTGGTTCTGTATGTCTATTTTTATGTGGCTTCTGGCTGTAGCTCTAATTAAAACTGTGGTCCTGAACCTCCCGCAGGATGTCGGTTACTGAGGGCTGTGGGGTGGAGAACATCACATCACTGGTCAAGCGGCATGTTCCCAAGGCTCAGTTGTCACGGCAGCAGGAGGCTGAGCTCACGTTCACGTTGCCTTTCGAGAGCATGGAAACTTTCCCAGGTCTCGCTTCAACTGGCCTTCATGTCACCATCTGCCACACTCCCGCTGCCATATGTCCCGGAGAGCAACAGATCGTGTCATGCTCTTTTGTTTTATGGATGCTATTTTATTTGTTTATAATTGCTGTATAGATTTATATACAGTATGTAGTCGTGGTATATGAAGTCTCTGTTATTGGCTGGCTTCAGGAGATGGTAAAGTTCAGGGTTTCTTCAGTCATGAAAGACCAGGAAGAAGTATCTAGGAACTTAACATTTTTAAAAGCTGTTGTATAAGAAAGGAAATCTTAGTCATGGAAATTTCTATATGCATTCGGGTCTTAAAAATCCATTCCCAATAATAAACTGGTGTTACAGCAGTTAACTTCTGTGTTTAGAAAACCCATCTAACTTATCTCATTCTGCCCTCCAGGGCTTTTTGCTGAGCTGGACTGTCGCCCCGACCTGGGTGTGATTAACTATGGCGTCTCCATGACAACATTAGAGGATGTATTTTTGCGTCTGGAAGCAGAAGCAGAGGTGGATCAGGCTGGTAAGAAGAGCACCTACTCGAACCTGCTTATCTAAGATCATGTGCTGTGCTAAGATGAAAATATGGTTCTCAATGAACCAGCATAATGTTTTTTTTTATAATATTTCATTTAATTTTGTTATATCTGGTTACGAGACAGCGCAACAAAACTTTTACTTGCCTTCCAGATGTCTAATGCAGACTCTGTCTGTTCTTTCTCATTGGTAGACTACAGTGTGTTTAACCAGGAGAATGTGGATGAAGAGGGAGATGCCTCCACTCTGGATGATACAGATCAAAGGCTGCTCACCTTCTCTGACAGCAGGCAGGACGCAGTAACCGGCCGTGCCCTCTGGAGGCAGCAGTTCAGCACAGTGGCTTGGCTTCACATGCTCAGCCTGCACAGAGAGAGGAAACCCATCGTATACAAGTAAACACACTTTGACAAGTGATTTTTTTTTATTACACGCACGTGTGAGAGGTGTCAACACCCATTTACTCATGGCTTTTGAAATGTTTTTTTCTTCTTTTCCAGTGTTACACTATTCCTGGCCTTCTTGTCTGCAATGCTGATTCTGTCTGTGGCCACCGGAAACATTCAGATTCACTCTCCCGAAAGACTGTTTTCACCCATATACCTACTGCACCGCAATGAGGCTCCCCGCAAATACGCCACCAGCCTGCTCGTGCAGAACTCCACCGGTCAGTAACAGAAGTCTTGAATTAGGAAATGTTTTCAAAGCTGCTTTGAGGACATAATCAGGGTTTTTCCTGGCTCAAAAGGAGGCGAAAGTGGTGCCATCCTGATCTTGTGCACACGTGTAGGCCTACCGTACCTTTAAGTGGCATAAACAAGCACTTTAAAAACAACTTATCAAGAGCTCTAAAAGAGGTCAATTAAGTTAAATAAAACATTTTTTAGAAAATATTTAATTAATTCAATCAAACAGTAAATTGGTTTAAAATCAAATTTAAGCTTTTATCATTTTTAGCCTGCAAGAGCCAACTGAATTTATCAGTCTTCCTAAATGAGCAAAGCTCATTCACATCCCCAAGTGGCGTAATGCCGCAACTGCAGTTACAAATCACAGTCCCATTGAGTGAAAGACAGACACCCAACATAATTTTGATGAGAGTCGGAGGCGGCATGGAGCCTCCAATTTTTATATGCGGGAAAAACCCTGATAATTATAATTGAGGAAATTTGAATATGGTTCATCTGAAATGTGTGTGTTGTGGTAGATTCTGACATTTCAGGGTTCATCCGTAATGTGGAGTCCCAGGACATTAAAGTCGAAATGATGAGTAAACCAGATTACATGTCTTCTGCACCTGTGAGTGCTGCCATCAATGTGACGGGATCCAGTAAGGTGAGAAACCTTAGCGTTTTTCGATGAATCCGATGGATCATTGCGGAATGTTGACTTACTTTCTCTTTGTACGCCGAACAGGATTTTACATACATTTTAGCATTCAACAGCACCACAGTGCACTCTCTGCCCATGGCTGTCAATGTTCTCAGTAACGCCCTCCTGAAGGCCTTTAACGGCACTGGACACATCAGAACATGGAGCAAACCTTTTGACTATGTAAGCAAACTACATTAACAAACGAGTCGTGACTTCAGAATATTTCTGTTTTGCATTGAACATGTTTGCTACTATATTCATCTGGATTTTAGCAAATCCCAGACAAGACTTCCTACGCTCTGGTTTACATTGAGGCAGGCATTCTGGGAATGCTGGCTGCTGGAATGCCTGCCTACTTTGCCATGGACCACACAAGAGACAGAGAGGTACGGCATGCCTGCAAAA
The DNA here is from genome assembly GCF_024868665.1 of Triplophysa rosa. Classification (NCBI taxonomy): domain Eukaryota; kingdom Metazoa; phylum Chordata; class Actinopteri; order Cypriniformes; family Nemacheilidae; genus Triplophysa; species Triplophysa rosa. The sequence continues at coordinate 3,934,335 of NC_079907.1, read as the reverse complement.
AACCAAATGAAATGCCGTTTCACTTTTATTATACGCGGAGGTTTCGCTTGTTTGTTTTTATCTGATACATTTCCATGTTTATTAATATAACTGATGTGTCTTTGCTGTGCATCAGTTGAAGTGTCGCTCCACCCTGAGGATCTCTGGTCTCCTTCCGTCCGCGTACTGGTGCGGGCAGGCAGCCATTGACGTTCCCTTCTATTATCTCATCTTAACCTGTATGACCTCCACTCTGTTTGCCTTCCATTCCACAAACCTGCTGACCTCCCATAACGTCATGTCCGTGGTAAGAAAATCCTTTATCCTGAGCTCACGGATATGAACACTTAAAGATTGATTGACGCGCCGCCACTCATTATGTTTGTCCGATTGTAGGCTCTGTGTCTGATCGGCTTCTCTCCAGCCATGGTTCTCTTCACGTACTGCGTGTCCTTCATGTTTGTCAGAGTCCAGAGCAACAGGGACTTCTTCTCAGTGGTCTCCATGATGGTGAGCCCTCGAGAAACTCTCCAGCAAACTTCCAACCTGCAGTCATTAATAAAAACAGACCTTAAAAGTAAGTGTTTTTATAGAAGCGTATCAAAACATTTTGTGTATTTTTCTTTCTTCCACAGTTGTGTGTAGTTTCTGCATCCGTAGTCCAGTTGGCTCTTGTGAACGAAAGCACAGGCTTGGCTCGTGTTCTGCACAACGCGTTGTGTTTCCTCAGTCCGCTTCACCCTCTTATGGGCTGCCTTAACTGCATTACCACGGTAACACTTTACGTTTAGTGTATAAAAGTATATGAGCATGCATAGTATGCCATTTGAAGTGGAAATACCAACTAGTTAAAGTCTGGTTTGCTCATTTCAGGCCACCTTTCTTCCGTCTACGCATGAGGTGGATTTCTTGTGGAAGAACCTCTTCATCTCTGTTATCTCTGTGAGTTGAATATCTCATCGTCTTTCAAAGTCTGTTAGGATGTGTTCTTATACGCTGAATGTTTGTGGTGGTCTCTGTAGCCGTACATTCAGTGTATCCTGCTGCTCTTCATTCTAAGATGGTTGGAGATCAAATACGGAGGGAAGATCATGATGAACGACCAACTCTGCAGGTCTGAATCCAAACCATAAATCATGCATCTATTAAGTCATTTTGACAGACTAAGATTTTAATTGTTTTGGTACGCAGGCTTTGTTCTTTCTAATAAAGTCCGTTACTCTTGATAACAACAGCAATAATAATATTTCTTCCCTTTTTTAACTTCTTGTGTCATCTTTGTTATACTGTAGATGATGCCTCTGTTACCTATGAAAATGTAATATTAGGACGCCATGATGTGTCAATGTGATATGATCAGCATCTCTCACAAAAAAGCTCAGTCTCTTTTTCCTCGGTCTCCAAAAGGATTTCCTCCAAATCCAAAGATAAATTTCAGAGGAACCCAGAGGAAAACTTAAGCGAGGATGAGGACGTGCAGATGGAGAAAGCCAGAGTGAAGGAGGCGTTGACCTGTCAGTGCTGCGAGGAAGTGTGTTACTACTTTTTGTCTCTCTCTCCCTCTGTCTTATGTCCCTTTATTCTCTTATAAAGTATTAAAAACAAATAACCTCACAGAAACCAGTGGTGGTGGTGAGTAACCTGAGGAAACGATACAAATGCAGGAGAGAAGGTTTCTCGCTCAGCAAGAGAAGAAATGTGGCCACGAAGAACGTCTCCTTTTGTGTCCGCAAAGGTAAAATCCACCTCGGATTAGCTGGTAATGATTATGTCAGAGAGGGCAAGCGTTAAAAACATTTGCTCCAATCGCAGGTGAGGTATTGGGTCTGCTGGGTCCCAACGGAGCAGGCAAAAGCACAATCATACACATGCTTTCTGGAGACACAGAACCCACTGCTGGACAGGTTTGTGTGCAGTGTTTCTTATGTTATAATACTGAGTAATATGGTGTTCTGACTGTGTTCTCCAAAACCATTTTTAAAATCTTGTATTTTCAGATTCTGATGGGGGATTACGGCACAGAGTTTAAGCCATCAGAAAACCCCCTGGAGCATGTGGGGTACTGTCCTCAAGTAAACCCCCTGTGGCCAAGAATCACCCTTCAGGAGCACCTGGAGGTCTACGCTGCCATGAAGGGCCTACATCAGCGTGACATCCCGAACATCATTAAGCGGTACCAGATCTGTTTTAAAGACACTGCTTTTTCCTGTTCTGACACTGTTCGTGAAGGTGTAGAAATTGGTGTCCCAACACTTGGTCAACCCCATTTTCTCAATTTGACACCTTTTATAGTATACATTCATTAAGCTCAACCAATCAATTATTGAAGTAAGTTTTAAAATAGATGGTGTCAAAATATGAATCCTATGTCTTTACCATAAATAGCTTATTATGACAAATATTTTAGTTAAAGTCTCACCACTGGTAGTGGTATATTACACGATATGCTTAATTCTTTTTTTTCTAGAGAACAAAAATATTCTGTCGCTTTGGATAAAAGCGTCTCCTGTATGACTAAATGGTTTAACGATGCAAAATGTAGTTTTGTGGCTGCAAATATTCTCAGTTCACCAGCCATTGGCATTGTAGAGTTCATTAGCATTGTTGTTTACATTGCCTATGTTTCGACTCTTCTCAGTGTGGTGAACGCTCTGGAGCTGAAGGATCATCTTTATAAACAGGCCAAAAACCTGTCTGCTGGGATAAAGAGGAAAGTAAGTCAAAAAAACGTATCAAGTGTTGATGAGAATAAACAGACTCTACCATATGCGTTTTTCTCCTTTTCTAGTTGTGCTTTGCACTAAGCATGCTGGGAAATCCTCAGATAGTTCTGTTGGATGAGCCATCCACTGGGATGGACCCCAAATCAAAGCAGCGCATGTGGTAATTACAGTTTTAGTTTTTGTGTTGCAGTTAAATGTTGATACATAGACATGCAGATATATTTTCACTGTTTTTAAGCTCTAGTATTATAAGGGATGCTACTGAATTTCTTGGTTTTTATTCTGACAGGAGGGCGATCCGTGCTGCCTTTAAAAACAAACAACGAGGAGCACTTTTGACCACCCACTACATGGAGGAGGCAGAGGCTGTGTGTGACCGTGTGGCTATCATGGTTTCCGGTCAGCTACGGTAAGAAATGAAGGGTGTGAATGAGATCGAAACAACATTAAAAATGAAAAAGCACAAATGGCTAGTCTTTGCTTTAATTCATTTTAGACCAAAATAGGGGATGTTAAAATGTTGTGTTCACCCCCTGCAGGTGTATTGGTTCCATTCAGCACCTGAAGGCAAAGTTTGGGAGAGGATACAGCCTTGAAATTAATCTCAGGGAGGAGCTTACGGGTCTCCATCAAGTAGGGCTGTTGCATGAAGAGATAATGAAGATATTTCCACACGCTGTCCGACAAGACAGGTGAGATATGGGTTTGAGTGGCCTAGATATCAACCTGAATTATTGAGAGAAACAATATGTTCAATATGTCTTCGATCTTTGCAGTTTTGCAACTTTGATGGTGTATAAGATTCCAACGGAAGATGTGACGTCACTAGCCAAGTCTTTTGCCCAGCTAGAGAGTGGTATGATGTAAATGGTGTATTACAGGTTCTAAGAGTACTTTCTGCTTCTTGGAAGTGTTGTTAATCACTAAACATGTTTACTTCACAGCTAAACAAACCTATAACTTTGAAGAGTACAACTTCTCCCAGTCAACTCTGGAACAAGTAGGTGACATTTAATTGGAAAACTGTTCAATTTGATATTAATTTGCTCACTCTTAGGCCATCCAAGATGAGGCTGACATCGTTTCTAATAGCTAACAGTTACCATGGTCCTTTGTGATTCAAAAATCGCGTCCACAGCTGCGATCATTTTGAGAGTCAAAAAAGCAGATGGGTCATTCTCACGAAACCACTACCACGTCATGGCAGTAAAGATTTTAATTATAAAATATTTGGTGACGCATAAAAAATGACCATAATCAACATAATTGTGTTCTCTACCTTGCACAAAGCATAATTCTAATTAAGGAATGCATTATGTATGTATTTTATTATTTTTTTCTGCTGAAATTCTTATTACCGTAACACGTCCCGATTTATGCTTTATATGTTGTAATTTAAACAGAGTAAAACTAAAACGTTCTGAAAAAAATCAATTGCGTGTTCTACTGGATTTTCTCAAAATACAAATAATGACAAAACAATCACTGACAGAATATTCATGTATAATAAAAATGAAGAAACCGTGGAAAAAAGAAGGATCCATGACTGATATTCTCACCCTCTGTTCACACACAATAATATTAACATTAGTTTTGATTTTATGTGAAGAAACACATCTGACAGTACCTTTCAAATGGCTTTTAACAGTTAACAGATTACTTTACTTTTCTAGTTAAAACCTTAATATTCTCTTTTTTCATTCTCATTATGATACAGGTAGTTTTCTGCATTTAAAAAGAATGTTACGTGTGCTTAACAAAAACTTGCTGAGGCATCATGGCTTCGATTTTTCAGCAAAACTTGCTATGGGTTTGACTGTTTTAAACGGTTTTGGTAATGAGAATATTTTTAAGGCCGTTTTTGTCAAATGAGTTGTGTTTAAATGTCACTAAAAGTTTTTAAATGAATGCTTTTAAACATGTCATACCTTGTTTTTAATGAATAAAAAGAACATTTGTTGATATAAGTGTGTTTAAGAAAATCATGTCTGACATCTTGAAACCAAGATTTAATGAGAATCGCCCAAAAACGGACAACACAGTTCCTGACGGTATGTTTTAAGATCAAATGTATTCATCTGTGCGAGAAACTGAACTTTATTTACAACATTATAACCGGTTATCCACAGCATTAGGCAATCAGTCTGTGCATGCATTCTTAAATGTGTTTTTGCCCTTGAGGGAATGGATGGCACAAAAATAGGTCATGTCATATAAAAAGAGAAAGTAACACTGATTTTTAAGATATGTATTCAAGATACATATCATGCTCATTCATTGTTTATCTCCATCATTGTTAGTGTGGCGATAAGGTACTTATCTCACGTCTTCCTGTAAATCGCGTGTAAGTGTATGTACATGTTTTGCAGGTTTTCATGGAGTTCGCTAAAGAGCAAGAGAATGAGGATGAGGAGGTCGGCTCTCTTAGCACTACCTTTCAATGGCAAAGATTGAGACTGGACGGTTCCGTGTCCATCAACCACACAGACAGCATAGTACACCAGCTATGAGCCAGTTCCTGAAACTCTGCTCTCTTCTGTCTCTCTCTCTGTCTGTATGTGACATCTTTTGCCTTAAGAGACTCACGCTGGTGAGACTCGCTGCAAACTGGACCTTGGTGACTCCAATGGCCACTATTACACATACAGAACATAGTTTGGGCCATGATACCTGTGTTGGGTACTGCCACGTTCTCGGATGGAGTCTTATACATGGCTCGCGTGTCCGCTGTTAGGACAAAGTGACTTTTATGAAGGGATTTCATATTTTATTTCTCTCTCTGCAGGTGAGAGCATTTTAATGCATACCGTCTATTCACAAGCCTCACAAGAGGTTCACCCGACATAAACTCACCGTCCTCCACATACACAACTGGAAAATGTAATTGCATGGAGCAGGTTCCACATTATCGAAACGGTACCAAAGTCTCACATCAACGCCTAAATGATGCTTTTGGTGTCTGTAGCATGGGTATAAACTTGAGTCTGTGTTCCAGCTATATAATGGATAAATGTTAATATATACATAACATACTGATTTCTATCTGATGTGTAAGAAACAAGATGAAGAAACTCATGACACCTGTTCAGCTTTTTAATGCCAGTGCACAACAGATTTACCAGCATGCAGGGGTGGCTCTTGTTCTTTATTATCCTATTTTGGGCAAAGCGGCCCTGCAGGTGCATGAAAGCCTTTTCGTCTTTGCTGCACCCAGGAGATCTCAATGACTCCTTTCTCGACCACCAGCACACGATTCAGGCTTTTACACAGAGCTCTCCAAAGAAACACAGGGCTAAGAGCTCACAGCGATTCTTTCAGTGGGTATAAAATCATGATGGTAGCATGACACTGGTGAAGAGCTTCTCTCCGTTACTAACTGTTTATTTTTGTCTCGTTGTCAGGTGGCCTTCCTTTAGATGCTGTTTAATGTTGTCAATTAGTAACTGAGGAATGTAGTTTCCACATTCTGCACTGACCCATGTAGCACTCCAGTTAGTCACGTATTGCTGAATGAAGTTTTTGTTTTTAAAAGAGAAACAATAAAAGCAGATACTGTAAAGTGTGTTGGACATTGAGCGTTGAATGTCGTACTGCTGGAGAAGTTCACTTGTGTTTTTTTAAATAGGCATGTAGCACACTGTAAATCTTTTGAAAGCTTTTAGAGATAAGCTGAAATGAAACACTAGCGTTTATAATGGGCTCTTTCCCTTTCTTTAAATACATGCATCTTTTATGTTCAATATAAAATGGCAAGCAACATTTTTTTTGCCGGACTAATAATAAAACTTTAATATAGTTAAAAATGATTATAGTTTTTAATATCTCTTTTGTTGGGGTAAAATATGAGATTGCACAAATGTATAAAATAATATACATAGGTAATGTTTAACCTTAATAAAAAATATTACAAATGAATATTAAAACAGTAAAATGCCTTGTATTGCAAATTAATATACATTTGGGACTTCTAAATGTTGGGTTTCTGATCAACACTCGATTTTAATTGGTCAAGGACAGAATTAAGTTTTCCTTATTTGCTCTTAAACAGCATTTATGTGGAAAAAATGTGTTGAAATTATGGCTACACCCAAGTGTTGCTTCTTTTGGTGGTGGAACCACTTTTTGCTAGATATGCAGATGGGACAGTATTCATTTTTCAGTTAATTTCAGGTCATTTATTTCTTTCCTGTTTTGTTTTTGGGGTAAATTATTTTTTAGGATGTGCAACCCTTTCTATATGTTAGAAGGGTGTAAATAAAATGTGGATAAGCTCTTAATAATTGTAATCTATGCCATGGTGGCATGTTGTGGGGATGTATGTTTGTGTGACATTTTAACTGCATTTAACTACTTTTTTTCCCGAACAGAGGTTGTGATGTAATCAAACTCTTGTTGTCTTCTATTGTCTACCTTCATTAATGGATAAATAATTCAGCCACCTTTTCAGCACCAGAAGAACATCACTTTAGTTTTCACAACAGAAATGGCTATTTGTGGCTGGTGTACTGTACAAACACAGTGAAATAAGTACCTTTTTGCATTTACATATATATATGTAAATAAAGCGATTCTGTAACACTGAACACTGTCCATTCGTTTAATTATATTGAACGCTATATCTATTTAACCAAGATCATTGTTTCCTGCAAAGTGCAATATCTGAGTACTTTTTTGTGTGAGTAATGCATTATCTAGACCGTGTCATTTGCAATATAACTGTTGTCCCTTTGTGAATATTGTGTCTTGCAGTAGAATGTAGCCACAACTACGCAATATTTTAGAACGCTTTGCACTCTTTTCCCCTATAGTCCTCCCCTTTGTATGCAAAAATAATTGTTTGGGAAATAAATTGCATTCAGGATAATGTTAACTTCTGGACTGGTGGATTGGAATAACATTTCATATTTGCTGAATCTTTTCTAGTGATCTTATTGCAATATAAACATGCAACCAACGAGCATATAATGTGTGCCACACATTTTGTATTTTGAAAACTATGTATAGTGCACTTGTTTAAAGCCTGTTCTTGGGATTTGTTGATGGTAATTATTTCCAGATTTTGTTGTAGTAGGAGAGTGAATTCCGTAATCTTTTGATAGCACATTTGATCTTTTACCTCCCCTGTTATATTTTAATGTTTTTTTATTTATTACATTAGACCACTATATTACAATATAGAAAGTGACGCCACAAATACAGTGTCTTGACTATTTTTTAGATCGTGAGTGAATATTATTTAAATTATGCACATTTCTATTTGTATAGTTCATGTCAGTATTTTTAACTATCTTTGTGACTTTATTCTTGAATAATTCTGACTTTTAGACAACAGTGTCGTCTTTTCTTTTCAACTGTTTTTTGAATACAGCTGTTCTTAAGCTTTTTGACATCAAGGCCCCGCCTTGGGAGTTTGCTAAAGCCACCTGTGTTTTTATCTTGTTTTTCCGAGGTAGTTTAAAATCTTAAAATATAACTAAACAATCTAGAAAAGGCTGCTTTGCAGCTTTTTTAAATGTTGTTCTTATTAAAGGAACAACAAGTCCTCCAACTCGTATGACCACATTTGTCGTGTCAGGTTTCTTTCATTCTAAATTACACTTAAATTAGCGTCTACATTTATTTTTGACGTTCTTGCAATATAGAGTAATCAGTGTCTGTAATTATTGAATTTAAAGGGATAGTTTACCCAAAAATGAACATTTGTTTATTTACTCGCCCTTATTTCACTCCAATCTATATGGATATTTTATTTTGCATTCAGGATAATTGCATTGCATTCAGGATAATGTTAACTTCGGGACTGGTGAATTGGAATAACAGTTCATATTTGCTGAATCTTTTCTAGTGATCTTATTGCAATATAAACATGCAACCAACGAGCATATGTAATGTGTGCCACACATTTTGTATTTTGAAAACTATATAGATAAAGTGCACTTGTTTAAAGCCTGTTCTTGGGATTTGTTGATGGTAATTATTTCCAGGTTTTGTTGCAGTAGGAGAGTGAATTCCGTAATCTTTTGATGTGTGAACGGAACCATACAAAACTAAAATGTCTCACAGTGGGGTAATGCACACATCTCGCGAGTAGCACATTTGATCTTTACCTCCCCTGTTATATTTTAATGTTTTTTTTTTAAATTACATTAGACCACTATATTACGATAGAAAGTGACGCCACAAATACAGTGTCTTGACTATTTTTTAGATCGTGAGTGAATATTATTTAAATTATGCACATTTCTATTTGTATAGTTCATGTCAGTATTTTTAACTATCTTTGTGACTTTATTCTTGAATAATTCTGACTTTTAGACAACAGTGTCGTCTTTTCTTTTCAACTGTTTTTTGAATACAGCTGTTCTTAAGCTTTTTGACATCAAGGCCCCGCCTTGGGAGTTTGCTAAAGCCACCTGTGTTTTTATCTTGTTTTTCCGAGGTAGTTTAAAATCTTAAAATATAACTAAACAATCTAGAAAAGGCTGCTTTGCAGCTTTTTTAACTGTTGTTCTTATTAAAGGAACAACAAGTCCTCCAACTCGTATGACCACATTTGTCGTGTCAGGTTTCTTTCATTCTAAATTACACTTAAATTAGCGTCTACATTTATTTTTGACGTTCTTGCAATATAGAGTAATCAGTGTCTGTAATTATTGAATTTAAAGGGATAGTTTGCCCAAAAAATGAACATTTGTTTATTTACTCGCCCTTATTTCACTCCAATCTATATGGATATTTTATTTTGCAGGCACAAAAGATAACATAAAAGAACATAAAGGTAACCAAACAACATTGAACCCCATTGACTTTCATTGTAAAACCATTGAGAAACCATGAGATATTTCTCAAAATATCTTCTTTTGTGTTCCACATAAGAGAGGGTCATATAACAGATTTTGAATGACATTAGGGTGAATAAATGATGGCAGAATTTCTAAAGCCTTTATTTGACAGGACAGTAGAGATTTTGACAGGAATGAGCAGCGTGAAGTGAGGGGTGCGGGATCAGCACAGGACCTTGAGCCGGGACTCGAACTCGGGTCACCAGAGGCCCATGCTCATGTTACTATTAGTTAATCCAAAATAAACTGAAAGGAATGAAAATGTCAGGTTGTGTAAGCTAATGAATGAGATCGGGTTGTAATGTGTAATCAAAGCTTTATCTATCTGTTCAAGGAAGTGACACGACACACATGACATACATGACAGGCATGATATGTGCAGGGGCAGACTTAGTGATTTGGGGGCCCTAAGCGATATCAGGATTTCAGGGCCTCAATATGCACTCTTTATAACCCTTATTTTGCAATCTCGACTTTTTTCTCTATATTTTTAAATAAACTATATGTCACATCTTACTGTCTGTCAATAATTTGTCTCAAAGTGAAATAAAATTCACAAATAAAAAAAACTAAATTCACAAACGAACTATTTACAACATCTGTTTTACACTTTGATATTATTATTTTTGTGGTCTTGAGACCTTTTATGCATTTTTAACAGGGAAGACACATTTCTACAGTTATTATACCCATCTCCACTGAACAGATTGGACCAGTCACCTAAGATTCGACAACAAAAGAAAACTACACTATCATTTTTTACACTGTACACCAGCCACGATCATCTTTTCACCGTTTTTCTTATTAATGAAGTAGTTGCTGGATGTGAATCGACGGTCATCGCTGTTAACTGGGAAAATCAAATCTTTGATTTGATCTGGCCCTCTCCTAATAAGCTCACAACGCTCTTTGTTTGATAAATGTTTTGGCCAGAAAGTAGGATCGTCACTCAATAAAACTGTCCGTCTGTGTGCTGTTTGCGTGCTGATCTTGGGCTGCACACACTGGCACATTGTCATTTTGCGGCGCCGGCCGGGTAGAAAACACACACCTGTGTCTGGCGGGAAAGAGGCTGATGCTGCTGTGGGAGCAACATAGGTGGAGTTAGTGTGAAAAAAGAAGACTTTTGGAAGTTTGGCCAAATTCTTTTTTCTCTCTTATTTTTTCGGCTCCGTTGGGGTATTTGCGTTTCATTTTAAACTTAATCTGCCGCTGGCAAATTTTCTCTCGCTCTTCTAATTTCTAACCGTCTCTAACCTCCCCTCCCGTCGCGTTCTCTAACTCTGGCCACTGAGCTGCTGACATAGGTGCATAACTAATGGTTTGTTCCACTGATCCATGATTCGGGGGAGGCAAATTAACACGGATGTAATAATAACGTTACATTTGAATTGCTGTATCCTCCTGACCATACAAAATATGATAGAAAGCTAATATGTTTTACATGCTTTATAAACTTCTGGGTATTTGTTCCTGGGGCCCTAAGCGGCCGCTTACCTCGCTTATTGGTTAAGTCCGCCCCTGGGTGTGTGTTAAACTTGAAGGAAAACAGTATTGTAGAGAGATCACAGATCTGTTCCAGTAACGATCTCCTCACACAAGAAAAACGCTGTTACAACCAGCTCCTGAAATTCAGCATCACTTCAGAGAGAATCTCTCGAGTTTGCACTGCAGCAGCATCTACGCAATAAAGTTAATTACACAGGCAATAGTTTGACTTGCTCACTGGTACAGTAATTATTCATATGCAGGACATAAAAAACAAAGTAAACTAAATATATTTTTTTACAGGTCAGTTTGAGGAGCGGTCTGACATGATGAGGTTTCTGATCTCATTGTGTGTGCCTCTTCTGCTACTGGTTAACGGTGAGACTTCTAAAATCACGTCACGTTAAAACGTAAAAGACATTATTAAAGGTGAAATCACAAAATGCTACTATTAACATGCAATGCTTGGATTTGATGTTTAACAGGTGAAATAATCAATGGACAAACATCAGGTAAGCTAATCCCTCTTTTGATTTATACATGATTTCTGATAAAAGAATCAAATTGCTGTGGCTATAACATTCATTCTCGTTTTATTTACAATGGACTGCAAAAGTTACCTGTGGTATTATTTTTTGTTATCTTTCTCAAACAGAAAATACGCAAATCCTATTGTTTTGTCACTAATGTCAACAAACTGCAATGGAAAACAATTCCCTTTCTTTTCTCAAATGTGTAAAGATATTTTACTGCAATTTATCAGAAAAAACTATTCGTGTCTAACTGAATATATCTATTATCCATATAAGTGTTGTTTTGTTTTTACATTTGACAGTTTATTTACTATTTATTTGAGTGCAAAGGGTTGTGAGTTAAATTTGAGTGCGGTTTAGACCAGTGTTGGGTGTAACTAGTTACTAAGTAATTAGTTACTGTAATTTAATTATTTTTCCCCTTGAAAAAGTAAAGTAAGGGATTACTTTTATTTTTTCTGTAATTTAATTACAGTTACTTTTGATGTAATTAAACTAAATACTTTGTGTAATGTGTGTGTAATAGTGGAATTGACATCAAAATTCAAAGTCTAACTTTAAAATCTGTGCTTTAATGTATAATTCTCACATTTGTAATACTTTGGTCAGTTAATAATACTACTTTATGTAGTTTAATATTATTTATTTGAATGAATTAAAAGAGCCCTTTCATGTCTATCCTTGAATCACTGAACTAATCAAGGTTGATATAGGATATAGAAAGTAATTAGTAATAAGTAACTAAATACTTTTTGGAGAGAGTAATTTGTACAGTAATCTAATTACACTATTGAATATGTAATTAGTAACTAGTAATTAATTACTTTTTTAGAGTAACTTACCCAACACTGGTTTAGACTAACTCTTAACTAAAACCCATTTTAGCAGTGTGTAAAGGAGTGTTAATATAATGTTTTTATTGTTTTGGTATTCTTCCCTTACAGTAGCACCTACAACTTCCAGCTCTGATCCATGCTATAATTACACAATCATTAATGACTTCTGGAGAGATGTTCGCCAGAACCAGTACTATTCAAATAACGACAATCTTGTTGACTGGAATGGCTGGTACCGCTTCTATCTAAATGGTGCAAGTGCTCAAATGTCCGAGTGGTGTGTGAGTTATGCAGGATGTGGAGGTGAAACTGCACTGTTTCTCTCTGGTTCTCATCCAAAACTTGAGGATGTAGTGGTGACCCGAGCAGTCTCGGGAAATTATCAGTGGAACTACTACAGCCAGTGCGGCAACCAACAACTCAGCCCCATTCAAGTTAAAGCTTGTCCTGGACATTATTACATCTATAAACTCGTCAAACCCGACATGTCAGTTACCAGACCTTCATACTGTGCAGGTACAATTTACTATCTTTGTTCTTCTCAGACCTTTACATTCTTTTTTTATTTTGTGTTAAATGTGGAACATTTAACCTGAGCTTTACTTGATTGGAATTAATCTCAAATGTATTTGTCGGTCCACTTTTCGACTAGCTTGTTACCATTGTAAATGCTTTCATTGATCTCATATCTCTTGCAGCCATGAGTTAAAAGAATAAAACATGTACATGTGTTTTTAATTTGTGTGGCAAAACAATACATATACAATTTACACATGCGTGCATACACACTACAGTATCACTAACAACCCTTTTCTCAATGACAGTTACTTTTAACAACACCGTCAGTGATCCTTGTTACAACTATGAATCTCTGGATCGTCCCTGGAGAGCCTCAAATGAAAGTGGATTCTATGTTTGTGATGAATCCTTCTCCTGGAATGGCTGGCACCGGCTTTTCTACAATGGGATGAACATCAGAATGCCAGAGAGCTGTGTTAATTATGGCAGGTGTAACACATACTTCAGTCTGTGGCTCAATGGTCCTCACCCTCACATTCAGGATGGAGTGGTGACCCGGGAGATCTGTGCGTCCAGTTGGATGGGCTGCTGTAATATGAAGTCCACACCAATTAGAGTTAAAGCTTGTCCAGGCGATTATTATGTCTATGAATTTGTGAAGCCACCATATGGGTGTTCAGGATACTGCACAGGTGCTGTTTTAATTTGACTTTGTAAAGTCTTCTGAATATTTTGTTAGTCATTTCGATGACATTTTTACATTTTGTTCTTTTAGATGTTGGCACTACATCCAGTGTGACTTCCACCACAACTCCAGCTGTTTTTACCGGATCTTACATGACTACATGTTAGTTTCCATTAAAAAACTCTGAAATCTTAGTTCACTTAGGGTTTGGGTTTAAAGCTGCAATCCGAACATTTTAGCTATCTGCTTGGGTTAGGGAACGCAGGTATCTCATGACCTGCGCCATGTACTGTACATACAGTAAAATAATGATAATACTTTTCTGATGACAGTACATTTATTTTTTTAGGGGCTATTTATTCTCTTTTTGCTGCATGGTGAACTTACGCAACATAGTTTTCTTGTAGTAAGGACAGAAATTGGAGATTTGTTGTGTGACGCTGTAAGCAAGAGCTGCTCTGACACAAGTCAACATTTACATTTATTCATGTAATTTACATTTATGCAATTGAGTATGAAAGGTGCCTTACTGCCATAAGAGTGCTTATAATATCTGTACACTTATTGTTGAACTTGGAAACTACAATGTGCAGTTTGGGGGCAAGTGTGAGGGCTTCAGGGCTATTAAAAAGCTCTCCTTGTTGATGTCTTCATTGTTTTGTTTTGGTCTTACAGCTGCCTATGACCCATGTTATAAGTACAACATTTTGGATGATGACTACAGAAGTGTGCGCAGTTTCACCTATATGTATAGTCATGATGACACACGTGTTGAATGGGACGGCTGGTATCGACACCTTGTCAACGGATCCAGTGCTCAGATGCCTGAGTGGTGTTTCTCTTACATGTCATGTGGAGGCTTCAGTTCTCTGTGGCTCGTTGGTTCTCATCCTTATTTATATGATGGCATTGTTACTCGTGAAGTCTACGGCTCTGTTGACAACCGGTGTAGATTCTACACATCCAATCCAATCCAGGTCAAAGCTTGTCCTGGAAATTATTACGTCTACAAATTCATACGGCCAAAGTTATCAATCATAATGCCTGTATATTGTACAGGTACAACTTACATTTTTGTGCTATTTTTGAACTCTGGAGAGCTCATGTTTCTTTTTTTTTCAAATGTAATTAAATGTAACATTTATTTTATTTATCTATGGTTTTATAATGTTTGCAATTGTATAATTTATGGTTGCTCAGATTGGTGGAAGCCCTTTGGAAGAAGGGCTTCTGTCAGTGTGCTGGTCTGAGAAACCTCAAAAAACCACCACAACGATGATAATATGCAAAACTGTCAATTTGCATGTAACATATCATTCTGTAAATTGTCTGCTTCAATATACTGTAATTCCACAGCTCTTTTGTCTCTTTTCTTTATCATAGTTGCTTTTGCCAACATCACCAATGATCCTTGTTACAACTATGAATCTCTCGACCGTCCCTGGAGAGCCTCAAATGATAGTGGATTGCACATCTGTGATGGATACTCTTCATGGACTGGCTGGTATCGGCTTTTCTACAATGGGATGAACATCAGAATGCCGGAGAGCTGTGTTAGTCCGGGCACCTGTAACACATATTTTAGTCTGTGGCTCAATGGTCCTCACCCTCACATTCAGGATGGAGTGGTGACCCGGGAGATCTGTGCAAGGAGTCAGTGGGGTGGCTGCTGTGACCTTACGTCCCATCCCATCAGAGTCAAAGCCTGTCCTGGCGATTATTACGTCTATGAATTTGTGAAGCCACAACCATATACGGATTCAGGGTACTGCACAGGTACTGCACACTTTTTTTTAAATTATTTAAATAATGTCTTATAATTATTGTCAAATAATGGCTTAAAATGAATCACTTATAAATTCTCTTTTTTAGATATCAACACATTGTCTGAATTTATTTATTCTACAAGTCCAGCTCTGGTTAATGAATCCAGCCTCACCTTGTGTAGGTTGCCATATGTTGTCAAATAATGTGCTTTTTTTACTTTTTGTTTATAGTTTTGTGCTTATAGGGGTCACATCAAAATACATTGTATAAATACAAGGTGAGAAAAACTCTGTGTAAACTTTTTATTTTTGTCTCACCAGCTGCCATCAGCTCCGATCCATGCAATGATTACAACATTCTTGAGCAGCACTGGAGAAGTACATTCAATTACTGGAATTGGAATGGATATGATGACACACGTGTTAAATGGGACGGCTGGTATCGACTTTTTATCAACGGATCAAGTGCTCAGATGCCTGAGTGGTGTTTCTCTTATATGACATGTGGAGGCTTCAGTTCTCTGTGGCTCGGTGGCCCTCATCCCAAAATACACGATGGCTTTGTTACTCGTGAAGTTTACGGTACTCAGTATGTCCAGTGCAGTTACTACAGATCCAAACCGATTCAAGTCAAAGCTTGTCCTGGAAATTATCATGTCTACAAACTGCCAAGGCCAAAACTGTCAATTCCACATCCTGTATATTGTGCAGGTACAATCATTTTTATAATATATTCGATTCTGTGAACTTTAACAAGAACTATCAACTGCCTTTATTAAAAAAACTATAGACAAAAAATAATTAATTCCAAATAAACGCTAGCATTTACACCCACAACGTCTTCATTAGGCAGTTTTGATTTATTTATGTTTTGCTCTGCACCTACATTTTTATGATTAAATCAGCTATACATCTAATGCATTTTTCAATTTTACATTATAGTTCCTTTCAGCTCTCCAAATATTGACCCCTGCTACAGCTACACCAGTCTGGATGAGCCCTGGAGAGCCAGCAACTCTTCATATATCTCATATACATGTGATTATAATGTGACCGGGTGGCACAGGCTTTTCTACAGTGGACTAAATGCTCAGATGCCTGAGTCATGTGTTGGTTATGGCATGTGTGGATCCTATATCCCACTGTGGCTCAATGGTTCTCATCCACAGCTGGAAGATGGAGTGGTCACCCGGGAAGTCTGTATGTCCTTATGGCATGACTGTTGTGCTTACAAATCTCATCCCATACGAGTCAAAGCTTGTCCTGGAAATTACTATGTTTATCAGTTTGTCATCCCAATGTACTGTGGTACTTACTGTACAGGTAAACACGTTGATTCCTTTTACACACTTGAGTCTATTATATTTAAGGTTTGAAATGACTGACATTCATTTGATTCAATTCATTTCTGATATCAGATCACACAAGGTTTCATACCTCATCACCATCTTCCGTGACATACCCTGGTAAAGTATTATACTGTTTCCCCCTTCAGTACCTCTTTTTTTAATAGTTTGATGTTGTCACATTAGCATGAATCTGCTGGCAGTCGAATGAATGATACGAATGACTTCTGTTATCCTGTTAACCAATGACTCATTCATTTTCTATTTTTCACTTTTTTTGTAGCTACGAGAGACCCGTGCTCAGATCTCAACTGTACTGAGAATGAGTGGTGTGGAGAACATAATGGTGTTTACGGCTGTTTCTGTAATCAGACCCAACCCACATCTAACCCTGACACTTTTGGTGTGACTCGTTCCATTACAAACTTTCAAACAAATAATGACGTTTTTATTATTATTAATCAATGCTGTGTTGTGTGTTTGTTCTTCAGATGCCTATGAGATGTGTGAAAGCAGCTCCGGGTTCATGTCTCTGTCTCGCTGTCAGCTCTTTGAAGCTGGTTTTTCTGCTGATGTCTTACACCTGAATGACCCCAGCTGTAGAGGAACAGTCCAGAATGAAAGAGTAGAGTTCAGATTTGACAATAATGGCAGCATCTGTGGCACAGGTCTTGTGGTAGGGCTGTTGTTTGCGTCACATTAATTGTAATTGTACATTAAAACAATACTTTATATTATTACTTCATTCCCATAATTAAACTTCTGATACCATTTGTATGCTTCTGCTCCACAGGCCAATGGCACACACATCATCTATGAGAACTTCATCTTCGGGCAGCAGGGATCAGCTGGAGGCGTCATCAGCAGAAAGAAATTTCTGAAGCTCCGTTTCAACTGCGTTTATCACCAAACCCAGTCAGTCTCCATGGACATCAACCCTCTGGAGAGGTGGGACTACATTTACTCTCATTTTATTACATTTGTATTAGAAAGATTTTTCACATATATTTATTGTTGAACATGTCAACAGCATTGTGCACAGAAACATTCAAGGTCTGGGGACGTATCGGGTCAGGATGCTTTCATATCAGGATGCTCAATTCTCCAAGCCGTTCACTGGTAGTGTGAGTGTCGAGGTGGACCAGAAGATTTTTGTAGAAGTGCGTGTTGATGGAGTTGACGATCGTCAGTTTGCTTCAGTGATTGACACATGTTGGGCTACACCTGTGAATGATCCTCAGTCATTTCTCCGCTGGGATCTCATCGTTGATGAGTAAGACAATGCTTTGTGTCTATTTTCTGCTTTTTAGATTCAAAAGTTCAGAATTTATTTTTCTCTCATATAACATAGCATACCACACTGTTTGGGACCTATAGCTGAATCACTGTTGTTTTGTGCTTGTTTTATTTTATTTACATTGTTCAATATTGATTTTACATGATTTTTTCAATCATTTACAATATTCTCAGATGTCCTAATCCAAATGATAACACAGTGGAGCTTCTTCAGAACGGCGTCTCCACATCCAGTCGTTTCTCCTTCAGGATGTTCATCTTCACTGCAAACTCCACGAAGGTTTACCTGCACTGCAAAATTCACCTTTGTCTCCTGACCAACAATACCTGCTCATCTGTGAGTTCACAAAACCTCTTACACTTCACAAATTGTCAGAATTTTCCATATTTCTAAAATCTATTTTAATCTTTAGCAATGTCAGTCTGGACAGCATCTGAGAGTGGGCAGATCTCTGGATTTTCACGACACTGCCTCCATTTCTATGGGTCCACTGGTCTGGTCTAAAGGAAACTCAGGTAAACATTTCATTTACATTCATGCAGTCATGGCAGACTTTTTAACCAAAGTAACAAAAGCTACAGAAACACCTTATTCATATTTTACGTTATGTAATACTTCATGCTCACTTCTCACATTATTACTCACAGTTTTAAAGGCATATATATTTCTGTTCTACACATTCATCATGCACTGAACAATGTCGTGTTCCCTGTTCACAGATATTTTGGCCCCAGAACCAGTGAAGGTGTCTAGGGCCGCAGCTCTCTGTGTCTCCTTGATGTTTTTGTTTGTTTTGGTCTTGAGTGCTTACATCGTCTTCTAAATAGATTTACACAAACGATGACCTCACATTTTAAAAGATGTGTATACATACATTTTGGTTATGCGTATGTTGTCTTGATTGACAAATAAATCACTGGCTTTAAACTTAAAAATGAAATATGAATGTGTGATGGGACCTTTATTTAATGGTATTAAGCTTTACTGTGTGTTCTGATTTTTAGCATGGTGATATAAGATTACATTTTAATGGTATGTCTAACTTCCAACTTGCTATATTAAGTCAATGTAAGATTAAAGAGATTCCTGTTATTAATTGTTGCAATGTCATCTTTTTTGTATAATTCGTGACGTGGGTGAAGGGACAGATATAATACTGTCCTCTTGGAATGAAATAAACAGAAAAACATAGTATTTGGCAATACTACAGCATATAGCCAATGCATTGCAATCTTTTGGGTGCAAATTTGTGGGTTACATACACAGCAAAATCGCCAGTGTTAAAAAAGGTCAAATTAACTCTCACAGTGTATATAAAATCCACACTTCGATAGTGTGGATTACATAAACACTGTGAGAGTTAATTTGACCTTTTTTAACACTGGCGATTTTGCCGTGTACCATCATTTTGTCCAGGTTTCAATTTTGCAGCCAAATTAGGGTAAGGGTTAGTTTAATGCCATTGCTCCATTATTTAAAAGTCAGATTAAGTAAGGGATTAAATGAACACTCCTGATGGTGCCTTTAAAAAGTCCTAATCGTATCTGTCAACATTCGGGTACCAAAATCCGGAAGACCCGCAATATTGTTCCCCTGACTGCCTCTGTCGTCAGTCTGTTCACAACTCCAAAGGTACACCTCAGATGAGGAGCCATGTTTACACGCATCTAGACACTTTTACCAGAGTGACTTACATTGCATTCAAGGTATACAGTTTATCATTTACACATGCACAGTATGTGAGTCGCATGTTCTTTGTGAATAGAATTTACAACTTACGAATTGCTCTACCCCTCTAGGACGCAGAAATGCACTTGCAATTCACCCGATGTTTCAGATATGCTAAGGACTAGTTATGCATTACACAATATAATATTATAATGCTTTATGTGAGACCTAAAACAAGATATGGAAACAAAAACTTGGAACAAGTATTGGAACAAGCCATAGGTACAAATGGCAAAATACATTTTATGCGTTTTTATTAGGGCTGTCAAACAATTAATCATGATTAATCGCATCCAGAATAAAAGTTTGTTTTTACATAATTTATGTCGGTATACTGTGCTAATTAATTTTGTATTTATGAACACATACACATAAATGAATTTATTTTAGAAAAATATAAAATATAAAAATAAATAAACATTTATTTAGAATTTAAATTATTGGTAAATATAAATTAATACATTTGGATTTGGATTTGGATTTGGATTTGGATTCAATTTATTGTCATTGCACATGTACAAGGCAACGAAATGTGACCTCTGCATTTAACCCATCCAGAGAGTAGTGAGCACACGTACCCCCAGAGCAGTTTAACATTTAAATATTTCCTAAATATATAAACAAGTATGTGTATGTTTTGTGTTTATAAATACAAAATTAATATGCACTGTACACAGATATATATGATCTAAACACAAACATCATATTATTCTGGATGCGATTAATCGTTTGACAGCCCTAGTTTTTATGCATTCCTTGTTTGTGTTGTGATAAATATCACATCCTTCCCGTCCATCTCGCCCATTTACAGTAAACCAACTGTTACGCTACATGTTTTTCAGGTTTTAATACAATTTGCTTAACAGCAGGAGAATGTGGAAGAAGTGGTCGGCTCAGTGTCCATCAAGACATCACACAGACAGCATAGAACACTATGAGCCAGTTCCTGAAACTCTGCTCTCTTCTGTCTCTCTCTCTGTCTGTATGTGACATCTTTTGTCTTAAGAGACTCACGCTGTTGAGACTTGCAGCAACCTTGACCTTGGAGATTCCAATGGCCGCTAACACACATACAGAAGATACAGTCTGGGCCATGATGCCTGTATTGGGTACTGGCATGTTCTTGACTTTTTTATTAAAATATTTCCTTGTTAATTGCTTTCCTGTGGCTCAGTGGTTAGAGCTTGGCACTGGCAATGTTAAGGTCATGGGTTCGATCCCAGGGGATTGCACATAGTCAGAAATTTAATACAATGCAATGTAAGTCAGCGTCTGTCAAATGCATAAATGTAAATGTTAATTTCTCAGTCTATGCAGGTGAGAGAAAACATTTTAACCTTCCGTTCACAAGCCTCATCAAAGAGGTTTACCTGACATTATCTATAAAACTAACCGTATCCCACATACACCACACAGGGCTAAGCGCTATTTTATCAGTGAGTTTAAAATGAATATTGTGGCATGACACTGGTTAGGCTACTAATTCTGTCTATCAACCTCTTTTTTCTCCCATTGGCAGTTTCCACATTTCACACTCGAAACAGACTCATGTAGCACTATAGGTTTGTCATACCGCTGAACAAGTTGTTATTATTTTTTATAAAAGAAACAATTAAGGCGGTTCTCTATGCATTCAAGCAGAGTGTAAATCTTTTCAGAGCTTTTGTGCATTTTGCGCACCAAAATAAGCCCAGCACTTATATTGTGTTGGCTTGGTTGTGTTGTAACCAAGAAAAAACCTTTCTTTCAATACATGCCTCTTGTTATTTACAAAAATAGGGTAAACTTTTACATGCAGCTGCTGATTCGGTTGCATTAGGATCCCTATACACGCCACTGTAAACATTTGATTTTAATGACCTTTGTAGGGAGAAAACCGTGTATTTTCCTCTCAGCCATTGTATAGTATTTGACCTTTGTTACTTTAAGGCATTGTTCACCACCTTGGAAGTTTTGCCTAGGTCACCCTGTTTGAGAACTGGAGTACAGTATGTTTTATCTGGCTTTTACAGAAAGTGGTGTAAGAAGATAAAAATAAACAATGTGACCAAAGAATGTTGAACAGCCAGGTAATTTGTGTTGTTGAGTCGTTTTTGAGTTATTCTTATAAAAGGAGACAATGTACTTAACACTTGGCTATTTCCTTTTGGTAAAAACTAAATATCAAGTTTCTTTTGATTGAAACTTGAGATTTTTTATGGAAAATGGTCGCATAAATCTCATCACAACAACAGCACATATACTCACGACTAATGCTCACAGGATGATTTCAACTAGCATGAAATTGTTTTGCACACACGTGATGTGATTTATTATGTGTCTTAGACTATTAGAGTAATCCGTATCAGTAAATATCGAATTGATTTCATTTCAAACCTGTATAGATTTTTCTTCTGCAGAACACAAAAGAAGATCTTTTGAAGGACGTTGGTAACCAAACTAGTGTATAGGACACATTGACTTCCATTGCATGTGCACAAATCTGTTCAGCTATTTCTTAAAATATCTAATTTTGTGTTCCACAGATGAAAGAGTCAGGTTTTGCATGTCATTATGGTGAATGAATGATGACAGAATTGTTATGTTTGGGTGACCTGTCCCTTTAAATGAATAACTTAGTGATGCACATGCATGCAAATTGAATTTGTTCATGAAGATTACTTGAAAGTAAAGTTGTTTTTGCTAATATTAATTCATTAGTTAACATTAGTGAATGTTAATTTTAATGTTTTCTAAAACTCATTTAAAACCAAAATTATCTGTTAATGCTACAGTTAATGCACACTAAACTAACATGAATGAAAAATGCACAATTGTAATTGTATTAACTAATGTTTAATTATGTGTCACATCATATTTGCTGCATTAATTAATGTTAATGAATGAGATCTTGTTGTTATCAAAGCTTTATCAAAGGCTGTTCAAGGAAGTGAATTTAATACATGACGCAGATTTACCAAGTATATGTGTGAAACGTGAAGGAAAACAACTGTTTTCCGATCATGTAAAGTGATTATACTTCTGTTCCAGTAATGAGCCTCCCACATTAAAAGAAAAACCACAATTACAACACGAACCTGAAATTCAGCATCACTGTACTCAGAGAAAATCTCTCTTCAGGTTGCTCTGCAGCAGCATCTGTTTCTCAGGTAAGTTCACTTTTCTTTATTCATTTCATTCGACAATTACACAAGCATTGCTTTGACCTGCTCCCTGATAATTGTTCATATGCAAGTTTAGAAAATTATTTTTTCTTTTAACAGGTCTGTTTGAGCAGTTTGACACAATGAGGTTTCTGACCTCACTGTGTGTGCCACTTCTGCTGCTGGTTAACGGTGAGACTTGCACCTTTTAATCTGCAACCGAGAATCTGTCACAGAATAAAACATTATTAAAGGTGAAATCACTAAATTCTACTATTAACATGTGATGCTCGGATTTTGTGTTTAACAGGTGCAATAACCAATGGACAAACAACAGGTAATGCAATCCAGTGTTATGGTGTTGGATTGGTCAAAAATATTTTTTCAACACAACTAGCAAAATGTCATAAAATTGTTTGTTTGTGTGTTGATTTGAATTATTATATCGGTTGTGCCTCTAATGACTCTTTCAATTCTTCATTATAGTTCCTTTCAGTTCTCCAGATATTGACCCCTGTGACATCTACACCAGTCTGGATGAGCCCTGGAGAGCCATCAACTTTTCCAATAACAACTTTGCAGCGTGTGATTATAATGTGAACTGGGATGGATGGTATAGGCTTTTCTACAATGGAGAGAAAGCTCAGATGCCTGAGTCATGTGTTAGCAGCGGCATGTGTGGCTCATATAACCCACTGTGGCTCAGTGGTGGTCATCCACAGCTGGATGATGGCGTGGTCATCCGACAAGTCTGTAGTCCTACGTGGAATGACTGCTGTGGTTATAAATCTCATTCCATACAAGTCAAAGCTTGTCCTGGAAATTACTATGTTTATCAGTTTGTCAGTCCATCGCACTGTGCAACATATTGTGCAGGTATTTTCACTTTCAACATTTTAAGTGCTTGCAAACTATCAATGCAATGTGACTGTCAATACAATTTTTCTTGATACCAGATGTTGAAGGTCTCAAAACTACATCAGTACCTATAACAACAGTGACAAATCCTCTCAAAAAATCCATTACTGTCCCTGGCATCTCTGTAAAAACAGGTGAAGTATTATACTTTCATGTTTCAATAAACCTCCATAGTGCGTTGTTTATTTGTATTTTGTTTATTTTGTTTGAAATAAATGTAGGTTTTTATAGCAAAATAATAATGAAAGGCTGATTCAAAATATTTTTTTGCGGTAATATACAATGCAATACAAGTTGACTTAATCTCTACTTCTAGATTCATTTTATGCAGCAAAAGTATACTATTTAATCACTTATTTTGCACTACAGCGATTCTTCCATTTGATCCCTGCAATACCTACACCGTGTTGGATGAGCCATGGAGAGCCACCAGCAACAAATTTGCTGCCAATTTAATGTGTGATGCTTCTGTCAGCTGGTCCGGCTGGTATCGTCTCTTCATTCGTGGTCATAGCGTTCAGATGCCAGACACATGTGTTGATGACTTAAGCTGCGGTACTCATGCCCCTTTGTGGCTGAATGGTCCACATCCAAGAATTGAGGACGGGGTGGTCACCCGAGATGTCTGCGGTAACTGGTTCAATAACTGCTGCTTTTTTCGATCCAATTCCATTCAAGTGAAAGCCTGTCCAGGCAATTACTATGTCTATGAGTTCACCAGGCCATCTTTCTGCTATGGGACATATTGTGCAGGTAAACACATTTTTGTGTACCCTAATAAATTGGTTCTCAAACTTTTTCGTTGTAAGTCCCCCTTTGTTTAGAGTGTATTGCTTTGCGGCCCCCCTAAAAACGTATAATCTTAAACTTTGAATTAAACCAAAAACATATTTAGTTGTACAACTCAATACTTTTGATTGGTGGTCTTATTTTTCTAATGTTTGATTGCATAATGTATGATAAATTTATATATTTCATAAAATTCTATTAAATCTGTGGTCCCCCTTGATCTATCTTGGGGCCCCCCATTTGAGAACCACTGCCCTTATTTGTGTTTCATTTAATATAGGGTTAAGGTTGTGTCTGTCTCATTGAGTTTGTATAGCCATCTGCATGCATGTTGGCATACTGTACATGTACTGCAAAAGCTGAATATGTTTGCTAACATTGGTATGTAAGAGATTGTTTGTAAATTCTTTTTTTAGATGACAGAAACATGACCATTCCAACTGTCTCTCCAAAAACAACCTTGTCTGGTAATGTAATGTATTATGCAATGTTTTAATAATATATTGGCAATGGGAATGTAGCTTTTAGAACAATATTTTATATGTTTTTTATATGTTATTTGTCATGCTATATGTATTTCAATGTTTCAGATTACTTTTCTATGTCAAAAAATGCTGTTCTTCATTATTTTGCCACCTCTACACTTTTCTACTTATTCGCCAGCGTCAGATTACCATTCTTTTAAGATTTACCATTTTCCCAGTAACCATGAAAACAAAACTACAACAGAGTAATACGAAGCGGCAAAGCGCTCCTGTTTTGTTTTGGTCCTGTATTTTCACTCTTAAAATGCCTTTTATCCAAGTAGATTTAAACTAATATAAGGTGCAGGCTATTATTATTAAGTTCGGACTTCACCCTAATCTGTGATTCTAACGTTATTAATGACTATTGAAGAAACAAACACTATCAGTTCTGTGGATATGATGTCTTTCTTACTGAACAACATGGTTGGAACTTGTTTTTTAATATTTTCCAAACAGGCGCTGTCCTCGCTGACCCTTGCTACAGCTATACAGTGCTAGATGAGCTTTGGAGAGCCATCGATCAATATTCTCAATTAATGTGTGATTCCTATGTCAACTGGTCCGGTTGGTATCGTCTCTCCCTTCATGGGCAGAGCGCTCAGATGCCAGACACATGTGTTAGTATGTACAGCTGTAGCACTCATGCCCCTCTGTGGCTGAACGGTCAACATCCAAGAGTCGAGGACGGGGTGGTGACCCGACATGTCTGCGGTCACTGGAACAATGACTGCTGCCATTTCCAGTTCTATCCCATGAAAGTCAAAGCCTGTCCAGGCAATTATTATGTCTATGAGTTTGTCAGCCCAACTTTCTGCTTTGCTACTTATTGTGCAGGTAAACACAGTACATTTGCCTATTTAGATGTTATAGATGTTTTTATTTTTAATTCGCTAATATTCATCAAAATTTCAGTTTCAGATCCAAGGAGCAACAACATGAGCTATATATCTGTGACACCAATGACTGGTAATGCTAGAAGAAGATATTTTAAAAAACATTGTACACTAAACCACTGAGACGTTTTTCAAAATATCTTCTTTTGTGTTCATATTATATACAGGTTTTGAATGATGATGTCTTTTTTTGACATTTTTAAAAAAATATTTTATGTAATTTTATACACATTTACTAACTTATTTTTTTGTCTTTTGACAATATTCTCTTAGTGCGTACAACTCCCATCTTTGACCCGTGCTCTAATTATAACGTTCTTGATGACTTCTGGAGAAGTATCAGTCGATACTTACACAATGGGCAAAATGACCTACTTGTTGAATGGAATGGCTGGTATCGGCTGTTTTTGAATGGACAAAGTGCTCAGATGTCGGAGTGGTGTGTCACTCACACGGGATGTGGAGGTGATACTGGTCTTTATCTCAATGGTTCTCATCCACGACTTGGGGACGGAGTGGTGACACGTGAAGTCTCAGGAACTTATATGTGGCAGCCCAGCCTGTGTGGCACCTACAGATCCAACCCCATCCAAATCAAAGCCTGTCCAGGACATTATTATGTCTATAATCTTGTCAAACCTGATATGTCAATCCCTCGGCCCACATACTGCGCAGGTGAAGTTTTAACTTTGACTTGTATCTTTTCTTTTAAAGTAACATTATTTTACAATACAATATTAAAATATTTATACACTAATCTTTTTTTTTAACAGTTGCTTTCAAGAGCATCAGCAATGATCCTTGTTATGACTATACATCTCTGGACCGTCCCTGGAGAACCACAAATGAAAGTGGATTGACAATTTGTGATAATTCCTTCTCCTACAATGGCTGGTACAGACTTTTCCATAATGGGATGAACATCAGAATGTCAGAGAACTGTGTTGGTCAGTACAGCTGTAACACACAAGTCGGTCTGTGGCTTAATGGTCCTCACCCTCGGATTGAGGATGGAGTGGTGACCCGGGAGGTCTGTGGAGATGAAGGGAATGGCTGTTGTAGTTTCAAGTCAACACCCATCAGAGTGAAAGCCTGCCCAGGCAATTATTATATCTATGAAATTGCAAAGACATTGCATTTCTGTTCAGCATATTGTACAGGTACAGTATTTTCACATTTGTTTTGAAACGTAATCTTTTGAAACTTATGTATAGTATACACAATATATATATATATATATATATATATATATACTTATATATATATACTTATATATTGTATAATTATTATTATTTGTTTGTTTGTTTAGATGCCAACACAATATCCCAGATGGTATCATCAACACCCCCAGGTGCCATTACAGCATCTCTGAGTAGGTTTCCACAATACAAAAAGTAGTCAAAGTAATGAAATTAAATCAACCACAATTTGGGTTTTTCAACAATGTGGTGGCTCATAAGCCTTTACAAACTGTCATCCAGATAATGCTTGCTAAGAATAAGACTTTTTCACTGTGGTAAACACCAGCATTCATACTGTAATTCAGTGGTTATCAAAGTGGGGGGCGCAGAGGTTCTACAAGGGGGCGCAGAGATTTTACAATAGGCCGAAACAAGATGGCGACATGGACACACAATCCAAAGAGCTTTTATAGTATGTACACGCCAAAAGTAAAGCATCGTGTTCCTGGAAGTGCAAAAAGAGTTTGAAAACCTCTGCTGTAATGTTTGCCAAATGCCCATGTACTAATATCAGGAAGGGCTTATAGGACAGGTTATATTATAGTATACTGTATGTACAGTATACATTTAGTGATGCAATCAGTTGCTTCTTTATATGACACATCTTTGACTGACATCTAGTGTCATGAATGAGTGATAATCTGAAGTGAAGGCCAAATAGAATAACCCATACTTAGAGTTTGTCCTCTGCATGTATCCCATCCAGTAGTGAACACACACCCCTTGTGGGCAGTCACCTGGGGAACAATTGGGGGACACGTTGGGGGGTGGAGGGCTCAAGAGCACCTCATTCGTTTCCTTCCAGCAGTGATAATCAAACTTGGTACAGTAATGTGTAAAAATATCTTTTAAATCTTTCTCAACAGGTACCATTGATTACGACCCTTGCTACAACTACAACATTCTCGACAACTACTGGAGAAGTGCACTCAATAACTGGCATGTGTATGGTCAAATATCTGGAAATGATGACACAGTTGTTGAATGGGACGGCTGGTATCGACTCCTTCTAAATGGATCCGGTGCTCAGATGCCTGAATGGTGTGCAAATTACATGTCATGTGGAGGCTTCAGTTCTCTGTGGCTTGGTGGCCCTCATCCAAAAATACAAGATGGCGTTGTTACCCGAGACGTTTATGGTACTCAAAATGACCAGTGCAGCTATTACAGATCCAACCCGATCCAAGTCAAAGCTTGTCCTGGAAATTATTACGTCTACAAGTTTGTAAAGCCAAGACTATCAATCCCAATGCCTGTTTACTGTGCAGGTACGATCTTTTCCCTTCATAAAACAACTGTCTTTACAGATCTGTTGTCATCTCAGTTTTAAATATATTGATGGTTTTATTATTGACTCACTCTTTCAATATTTCATTAGTTCCTTTCAACACTTTGAATGTTGACCCCTGCTACAACTACTCCAGTCTGGATGACCTTTGGAGAGTCGTCAACTCTTCTAATCTTAATTACTATAGTTCTTGTGATTATAATGTTGACTGGAATGGCTGGTACAGGCTTTTTTACAATGGACAGAGTGCCAAAATGCCAAATTCATGTGTTCGTGAGAGTACATGTGGCTCCCAGAATGCACTGTGGCTCAGTGGTTCTCATCCACAGCTGGAAGATGGAGTGGTCACCCGAAAAGTCTGTAGTCCCACATGGAATGACTGCTGTGGTTACAAATCTCTTCCAATACAAGTCAAAGCTTGTCCAGGGAATTACTATGTTTATCAGTTTGTCAGGCCATTGTACTGTGCAGCGTATTGTTCAGGTAAACTAATTTTCCCCCTCTTGTATACATCAGTCATGTAGATTTTTGTAGAATTTTTAGTATTTAAGAATTCGTAACTTTTATGAGACGTTCAACGATTAATTGCGATTAATCCAGTCCAGAGTAAAAGTTTGTATTTACACGTTGTAATACATCACTGTGCACTGTGCATATTTATTTTGTGTTTATAAACACATTCACGCACACAAACGTGTATATATTTAGGAAATATTTGCATGTATATATTTATATCTATATATAATTTAACTGATACATAAACATTGATTAATTTATGTATTTACATTTTTTTCTTAAATATATACATGTACTGTATGTGTGTGTTTAATAATACAAAATTAACATGCACAGTGCCCAGACACTATTTTTATGAACACAAACGTTTACTTTGGATGCGATTAATTGCGATTAATCGTTGAACAGCCTTACGAATAACCCCCCTTAACCGTCACTGGTGCAAAAGGAGATCGTACTAAAATGTACGATTGACATCGTATGAATTTGCCACCTCTTATAATAGTTACGAATTGCTGTGAGATTGTGTTGACATTTTAGGATGAAAACTGACATTGTATTTTTTTCTGATATCAGAGCATCCAAACTTTCACACCCCATCACCACCAACAGTGACAATCTCACCCCCAAAATCCATTTCCGTGTCCATCACAGCCCCTGGTAAAGTTCATTTAACTTTTCCATGAAATTTGTTTGATGTGAACAACACCCAGATTGTTGCAATTTGTGTAATCATTATTGTTGAGATGGTGTCCATTACTTTATTTTGATCCATGAGTCTTGATGTTGGTGTTCAGATTCTCAATCCACTAATGGTTAGTCATTTCCAATTGAAAAGAGATGGTGTTGCTGACAAATCTGTCTTTACATGACTTCAAACTAGAATTCAAGTAAAGTTATGAAATTATACTCAAATGTAAACTAAATTATTCAGCAATGCTTTCCCTTTTTTAATGTTTCTATGACAGTGACTCGTTCTTCTGACCCCTGCTTCAACTATGCTGTGTTGGATGAGCCATGGAGAGCCACCAGCAATCGCATTAGCGGTAATCTCAATGTAATGTGTGATGCTCATGTCAGCTGGTCGGGATGGTATCGTCTCTTCATTCACGGTCAGAGCGTTCAGATGCCAACTACATGTGTTGGTATGTTAAGCTGTGGTACTCATGCCCCTCTGTGGTTGGACGGTCAGAATCCAAGAGTCGAGGACGGGGTGGTCACCAGAAATGTGTGCGGTCACTGGCAAAGTAACTGCTGCTATTTCCAATCCAATCCCATTAAAGTGAAAGCCTGCCCAGGAAATTACTATGTCTATGAGTTCACCAGGCCGAATTACTGCTATGGGACATATTGTGCAGGTAAACTCAACATTAACTCAAAATTGTGTCTACTTATTAATAAACACCACTGGTGTATTTGTGCGTTCTTATTAAATTATTATGTCTAGGAGTTTGTAAGGTCGACTGCCTGCATGGTGGCATACCATACAGACTTTTTTATGTATACTTACAACTTGTACATTCATATGTGTTGAATAATATTTTTCATTTTTGCAGATGTTAGCACTATTAACGCCACTTACTCAACCATCATGCCTACAGTCATGCCAACTGGTAATAATGTGTTTTTTTTAGCTAACTATATAAACACATCTGTGTCATAGGAAAGTGAGAGTGTTTGCAGTACATAATCGTTGTTATTAAGATTCAACAGCTTAAGTATTGGCAAATGTAAACTAAAAACTTTGTAACCTTGACAATCTAACTAAAGAGCTTTCCACACTCTTCTCTTAGAAGCAGTGACCTCCATCTCTGATCCGTGCTCTGATTATAACATTGTTGATGACTTTTGGAGAGACATACACCGGACCCAGTTTAGCAATAATGGCTATGATGACCGGTTTGTTGAATGGAATGGCTGGTATCGGCTGTTTCTGAACGGACAAAATGCTCGTATGTCTGAGGGGTGCACAAGTTACACAGGATGTGGAGGTGATACTGGACTTTATCTCAGTGGTTCTCATCCACGACTTGAGGACGGAGTGGTTACACGCGAAGTGTTGGGAACCATAATATGGTATCCCAATTTGTGTGACTACTACAGATCCAACCCCATCCAAATCAAAGCCTGTCCTGGAGATTATCATGTCTATAAACTTGTCAAACCTGATATGTCAATCTCTCGACCCACATACTGTGCAGGTACAGATTGAGATTGAGATACAGTATTATGTTGTGAAGCTTGTCTCTGAAAAACTGAAAAATTGCATACAGTCTAATTTGCAAACACTTACATTATCTAACTTTTTTCTCTCCAACAGTAACTTTTAACAACATCAGTAATGATCCTTGTCACAACTTTGAATCTCTGGATCGTCCCTGGAGAGCTTCAAATGAAAGTGGATTGACAATTTGTGATGATTCCTTCACCTGGAATGGCTGGTACCGACTTTTCTACAACGGGATGAACATCAGAATATCTGAGAAGTGTGTTAATAGGACATACAGCTGTAATGCATATTACAGTCTTTGGCTCAATGGTCCTCACCCTCAGATTGAGGATGGAGTGGTGACCCGGGAGGTTTGTGTGAGCTCACACAGAGGATGCTGTGCGCAGAAGTTTACTCCCATCAGAGTCAAAGCCTGTCCGGGAAATTACTACGTTTACGAACTGGCACAGCCACCGCAATACTATTGTACAGGATATTGCACAGGTGAGTATTACGTAGAAAGTATTTTAAGTAAGTATTTGAAATAAATGAAGTAATGGTTTAAAACATTCCTGTTTGTAGATATCAACACTATATCCCAGACAGTTTCCTCTACAACTCCAACTTTAATGACCGGATCCGTCATAACATCGTGTAAGTTTACAGTTTGTGTTAAAAATGCATCTGGCTAAAGGTCATGAGGCATTAATAAAAAGTATTTTTGCAGACACTAACATGTGCCTTTAGACAAACATAATGTTTTTATTGATTCAGTTCGATTCAATTCAATTTAACTTATGTACACAATTATCACAATTTTCATTGTTGCACTCGCAAAGAAGCTTTATACATTATAATTTAATTAATTAATTAATAAATAAAGACAATGCATGATATTATATTACAATATAAATATTTTTGGACTATAATTTTAGAAAGTGAAAGTAAATTCAACCGCGGAAGCGGGACTGATGTCATCTAGCTGCAAACATTCATAATAAAAGTTCTTCCAGTTATGTTGAAGTATTTACAAAATTATAATGTGCGTATTATCTACAAGATTTACATTTACATCACAGTAATCCCAGTTATCTTCTTGGTTATTTATTTTTATAATGCCTTCATTTTTATTATTATATTTTTAAGACAGAATAATGCAGTTTTGATGATGGAGCTGACGTTGACTTCAATAATAAGAGACCTTTATTTTACCCAGCTATTACAATCACTGATTAAATTCCATAATTAGCTGTGTAAATAAAGCTACAGTATATTTGGCTGAACCATATAAATGTGTGTTTTTATACAGTGCTTGTTCTTACAGTATGCCATTTATGCACTTAGGCTAAAATTACCTCTCTCATTTACTTTTTTGTTGTGTCTTTTAATTTCAGCAGCTGCCAGTGCTGTAGATCACGATCCGTGCTATAACTACAACATTCTAGAAAACTATTGGAGAAGCACACACATTTACTTCTATGGTAATGGATATGGATCTGGACACGATGATACACGTGTTGAATGGGATGGCTGGTATCGGCTCTACCTTAATAGACAAAGTGCTCAGATTCCTGAGTGGTGTGCAGGCTATATGGCATGTGGAGGCTTCAGTTCTCTGTGGCTCGATGGCTCTCATCCTCAGCCAAAAGATGGCATTGTTACTCGTGAAGTTTATGGTACCCAGTATGGCCAGTGCAGTAACTACAGATCCAACCCGATCCAAGTCAAAGCTTGTCCTGGAATTTATTATGTCTACAAACTGATAAGGCCAAAACTATCGATACCCGTCCCTTCGTATTGTGCAGGTACCGTGCAATCATTAAGCTTGTTCATGCTCAATATCTGCTCAAGATTTTAGCACGTTTAGATGCATTGCAGGTTTAAGCATCCTCTCGACTTTTTCATACCAGTTGCTTTCACCTCGCCGAGCGTTGACCCCTGCATCAGCTACACCAGTCTGGAAGAGCCTTGGAGGTCCACCAACTATGCTTCTAATGATTCATCTGCAAGATGTGATTATAATGTGAATTGGAATGGATGGTACAGGCTTTCCTACAATGGACAGAATGCCCAGATGCCAGAGTCATGTGTTGGTTATCGCATGTGTGGAACCTATAGCCCACTGTGGCTCATTGGTCGTCACCCACAGCTGGCAGATGGAGTGGTCGTCCGACAAGTCTGTGGTTCCTCATCATTTAGCTGCTGTAGCTACAATTCCCACCCCATACAAGTCAAAGCTTGTCCTGGAAATTATTATGTTTATGAGTTCATCAAGCCAGCATTGTGCTCTGCTTATTGTGCAGGTCTGCAATTTTACTCATATTCACTCTGATCATTATCTTACCGTTTTTTTTTTTATTGATTTTACGTGAATTAGTAATAATGTCCAGTGTTTCCCATCTCAGAGGCTCAAAGTTTTAACCAGACAACAGCAAGTCCATCAGAGATAACCCCGTCCACAGGACCCACAGGTGAAGTATTCATTTGTCTCTTTAAAGTTGATCATTAAAGAGATCTCGTGTCCATATACCTACAGTTTTATAATTTGAATGAATCTGTTTTTTTTTTACTTTAAAAAGCCACAATTAAATGATTGTATTTTCTTTAATAAATTAGAATAAAAAATATATTTAGTATATTTTCTTCTTATACTGTGGCTATAATATTCTGTTAACCCGATTCCAGTTTCATTCATCTTCTGATTTTTGTTTTAGTTGTGAGAGACCCGTGCTCAGATCTCAACTGTACTGAGAATGAGTGGTGTGGAGAACATAATGGTGTTTACGGCTGTTTCTGTAATCAGACCCAACCCACATCTAACCCTGACACTTTTGGTGTGACTCGTTCCATTACAAACTTTCAAACAAATAATGACGCTTTTATTATTACTAATCAATGCTGTGTTGTGTGTTTGTTCTTCAGATGCCTATGAGACGTGTGAAAGCAGCTCTGGGTTCATGTCTCTGTCTCGCTGTCAGCTCTTTGAAGCTGGTTTTTCTGCTGATGTCTTACACCTGAATGACCCCAGCTGTAGAGGAACAGTCCAGAATGAAAGAGTAGAGTTCAGATTTGACAATAATGGCAGCATCTGTGGCACAGGTCTTGTGGTAAGGTTCACATTATATAGGATTGTACATTAAAACAATACTTTATATTATTACTTCATTCCCATAATTAAACTTCTGATACCATTTGTATGCTTCTGCTCCACAGGCCAATGGCACACACATCATCTATGAGAACTTCATCTTCGGGCAGCAGGGATCAGCCGGAGGCGTCATCAGCAGAAAGAAATTTCTGAAGCTCCGTTTCAACTGCGTTTATCACCAAACCCATTCAGTCTCCATGGACATCAACCCTCTGGAGAGGTGGGACTACATTTACTCTCATTTTATTACATTTGTATTAGGAAGATTTTTCACATATATTTATTGTTGAACATGTCAACAGCATTGTGCACAGAAACATTCAAGGTCTGGGGACGTATCGGGTCAGGATGCTTTCATATCAGGATGCTCAATTCTCCAAGCCGTTCACTGGTAGTGTGAGTGTCGAGGTGGACCAGAAGATTTTTGTAGAAGTGCGTGTTGATGGAGTTGACGGTCATCGGTTTGCTTCAGTGATTGACACGTGTTGGGCTACACCTGCGAATGATCCTCAGTCCTCTCTCCTCTGGGATCTCATCGTTGATGAGTAAGACAATGCTTTGTGTCTATTTTTCTTAGACTCAAAAAGGTCATAATTTCTAGGTTTTCAAATAAAATATAGTATACCACATTCTCTGTGACCTGTAGAAATAATCGCTATTGTTTTGAACTGTTACACGGTTAAATTTTGATTTTATTTGGTTTTTTAATCATTCACAATTGTCTCAGGTGTCCCAATCCAAATGATAACACAGTGGAGCTTCTTCAGAACGGCGTCTCCACATCCAGTCGTTTCTCCTTCAGGATGTTCATCTTCACTGCATACTCCACGAAGGTTTACCTGCACTGCAAAATTCACCTTTGTCTCCTGACCAACAATACCTGCTCATCTGTGAGTACACAAATCCTCTCGTACTATACAACATGTTTGTTTGGTCCCCTGTGATGATTTTCTGTGAAACAAAGATTGGGGGTATTGATTTACTATTGTTTATAACATCCGACCAGCTAGAGGCGCTGTTGTTAAACTTTATAGAGAACATTGAGTCATGCTTTCATTTTCATGGTTTTCGTTTGCCTTCCAAGTACTTTGTTTTGGTAACTACTTGATTTCAACTTGTGAGAGTGTGGAGAAGGCATTCTAGGGGCTACCATAATGGACTTTAATGTGTTTAAATTAAATAAAGGAGATCTTTTACAAAGCTTCAGGTTTTTCATATGTTTATTTTATAGTTAATATAAGATCATCTCGAACTAATTCTTCTAGATTCAACTTTTCATTCTCTTAATCTTTAGCAATGTCAGTCTGGACAGCATCTGAGAGTGGGCAGATCTTTGGACTTCCACGACACTGCCTCCATTTCTATGGGTCCACTGGTCTGGTCTAAGGAAACTCAGGTAAACATTTCATTTACATTTTGCACGTTTGATTTTACAGAGAATTTAAGGCATACATCTATATCAGTATGTTTTTTTACCTGGGAAACATGACTTGTTTCACGCAATGCTCTACCGATTGAGCTACAGGAAAACATTGCTGTGCTTATTGTATTACTTTATGCGTTCTTACATGATTATGTTACAGAAAATGTATTTAACTTAAGTGTTTCTGTTCTACACATTCATCATGCACTGAACAATGTCGTGTTCCCTGTTCACAGATATTTTGGCCCCAGAACCAGTGAAGGTGTCTAGGGCCCCAGCTCTCTGTGTCTCCTTGAATTTTTTGTTTGTTTTGGTCTTGAGTGCTTACATCGTCTTCTATTAGATTTACACAAGTGATGAACTCTCATTTTAAAAGATGTGAAAACATTTTGGTTTTGCTTATTTGTTGTCTGTTAACCAACAGTAAATGTAAGTGTATGAATTACTGGTATTGAACATTTATTGAACTAAGTTGATGTGTGTTGCAACCTTTTATTAATGATAGTTAAAACTTTACAGTATGTCATGGGTCATATTTTTAGCATGGTGATATAATATTACATTTGATTATTGTTTCTGACTTTCTTTTTTAAATACATGCAATATTTTGTCAATGTAAAATTAAAGAGTTTCCATTATATGTTTCTTTTCAATGTGATCTTTTTGTAACACTCTTGCTCGGGTGAAGGAGCAGAATTCTCCAATAGATTAGTTGTTTTTCAATAGTTAATAGTGCCCTCTATTGGTGTTGGTAGATGTTTAATGCTTGAAAGATACAGTACCTCCAAAACAATTGTTACAAAACATTTAACAAATATTCAAAATAACATACAGTGAAATTACATTTTAGAGCAGCTACTTAATATTAATATTCACTATTGACTATTTAAATATCAGATTAAACTACTGTGCTTATAAAAGTGAGGTCAGTCTCTTATTTAGGAACGGGTTGATATATTATTGTGGAATGATAGCAGTACAGTATTACTAAGAAGTAAGAAATCATGTTACACTGTATTTTAACGTGCAGTTACAGCTTTCCAATTTACCAATTTTGCCAGTTAAGACATGTATTTATTATAGGTAGGGTTAGGTTCCGAGCTGGTACCTAGTACTATAAATTACCTTTACACATTTACATTTACTGAAGTTTTTTAGCAGACACTTATCTAAAGTGACTTACAATAGTAAGGAACAAGCCCAGCCACTGGGTTCAATTAACCTAGAAGTTTCTATGACAAACCCATGGTTAGACCAATCATGAAAAAACAGCCGTTGGCCAAATATGTAAAATTAACTGCTGGGTTTGTTTTTTTATACATGACTCAGCCAGCGATTGAAACAACTCATTGTATAAAGTAAAGGAAGTAAAAAATTGTTTCATTGTATGCACTTGTAGTTCAAGTTTTGACTCACCCACACTAATAAGAAGTGAGACATGATTTTCAACATTCCTTCATTGTACTTAGGCTAATTAAGAGATGTATCAGAAGAATGCCAAAAGAACTGTCACAAGACACAGGGGCTAGTTGTCACAATGGCTTTGACTCAGTAATTGTGACTTATTGAGCATTTACAGAAATGTTGCATAACTGTGGCATTAATATTGCTTAACCTTCTTCCTTGTTGCAAAATGTATTGTATTTAATATATTATACAATAATGCTGCTCATAACATTACATTAATACATATTGGCCCGATTTCACAGACATGGCTTAGCTGAAACCAGGACTATGCCTTAGTTGAATTAAGATATTTATGTCGCTTTTATGAAAATGCCTTAGAAGAATACATTACAGGTCTGCATCGTGAGACAAAACAATGGCACTGATATATTTTAAGATATTTCTGGGCAAGTTATATTCAGGTCACACATTCATTTTAGTCTAGGACTAACCTCTGTGAAACCGGGCCATAATGTTAATAAACACAAAATTACTGGTTAAATACCTTAACAGCAATCAGTGTGCTTAAAGCGGATTTAACACAGGCAGTTACTGCCAATCTATTAATCTTGAGTACCTATTGAGTAGTATTGCAAACTTCATATCTTTGAAGAGTATTTAGTTTGATCACATTTATAAAAGACAGATAGAGCTGTACGATTATTTCCGGATAAAGATGACCTGCATGCGCTCGTGCGCACCCATTGCCAACAAAGCACAGACATATGACTCAGTTTCACTTGCAGGTCATCTTTTTCTGGAAATAATGATACAGCTGTATCTGTCTTTTTGTCTCCTTTTCCGGGAGAATTGTCCATTAAGGGACTAAGAAAAGTTGTTACGAAACAGATTTTCATGTTCGAAAAAAACTTTACGAAACCTATACGAACGCTGGGGGAGTGTAGCGAGCACAGAAATACAACGTCATACGCCCAACTCGTTTTAGGACAAGTTGACCATGTTAAGCATGAGAAGCCAGCACGTTTAACATTGTGAAGAAGTCAGAATGCATGAAACACTGTGGCACCCCACCTTAAAAAAAAAAAAAAATTGACAAATAATACATGTTTGTTATTTGATAAATAATTTAGAGTCTTCAAAGAGCTGAATTATTTTGTATTTAAAGGAGCGCTGTGTTGATTTTGAGTTTAAAGTTTAATGGACTTCTGAACAAACAAGCAAAGCAAACACACTATATACAAAGACACACAATCAAAACAAAACCGTATCGCACGTCACGTCACTTTACTGAAGAATGAATAGAAAGTTCCAAACGAACCTGCTGGAGAAATGAAAGACAAACAGATTAGCGTTTGTTTGAGAACACATTAATTTAAAATTCCAACACTGTAGCAATGTGAACCTTTCACTACTTTAAGACAGTATTACAGTTCAAAGTGTTGCCTTGGACTCAAATTATTTAAATGTGTTTATTTATGCAAGACTGTTTTAGAATACTGAACAGAAACACCTAATACATAATTATACATAATTTCCAATTATAGATCATTTTCAAAAGGTTTTCTTATAAAAATAATAGACAGGCTTTAATTGTATTGTGCAATTGTTACCAGAACTTCTGGAAATTCTAGTTTTGATGACTGTCCACCCATATTATCAGTAAGCATTTATAATATTGTGAATCTGATAGTTCAGCATCACTGTATGCTGGTTATTCTGAAGAACAGAGAATCCAGTCTGCATCTGTATTTATTCTCAGGTAAATTTAACAAAGCGATATTCTCTTCATTCATCCTTTCTAAATCTATCACTTTTTACATACAAAATTGTTTATTGTACATCATAAATTAATTATTCATTATAATGAAAGCGTCACAATTACAGTATTTTGTTGGGTATATATACAGGTGCAAGAACTAAAGTTGGTCACTATGAGGTTTCTTATCTTATCATGTGTGTCGATACTGCTGCTGATTAATGGTGAGAGTTTTACACCTTTCAAAGCACAAAACTGAGGGGATATAATCTGTCACAATTGTCTAAGTAAACTTTATTGGATCTTCATATGTTAAATTATGATGTGAACCCTAACAGGTGAAATCACAAAAGGACAAAACACAGGTAAAACACTTATTTCATTTTTTATTATATAGTTAAAAATGAATCAGTTA
Source organism: Triplophysa rosa (assembly GCF_024868665.1). NCBI lineage: Eukaryota > Metazoa > Chordata > Actinopteri > Cypriniformes > Nemacheilidae > Triplophysa > Triplophysa rosa. The sequence continues at coordinate 3,894,920 of NC_079907.1, read as the reverse complement.
CGGATACAGCATTATTTTAAACACAATATATATTGGCAACTAAAAATTATTAGCAGAAGATGCTTAGGAATCTTTACAAAAATCAAAGCGCTCTTGTTTAAAATGTTCTGATGATCATAAGGGCAACATTTGGTAAAGATTAAATGAGAAAATCTGAACAAATGTTTAAAATGTGATTTATTGCCTTATTGACAACAACAGTAATTATAATACTATAATATTTTTAAAACTAATATCATATTGTTTTTTTAATAATAGATATCAGGTCTGTGAATGGTGGCAGGCGTGGTGTATTGGAAGGAGTGGAGGTTGCTTCATAATGGAAGTTTTGGGGAACTGTGTGTGATGAATGGTGTGGATCTTCTCTCAGATGCTTAGAAGTGGTGTTGTCGATCAGCTGGGCTGTGGTGCTGTTAGTGGAGGCAAAGAGCAGTGCTTATTTTGGAGAAGGTTCAGGTCAAATATGGTTGGATGATGTAGCGTGTAGAGGGAATGAAACTACACTGAGAAACTGTTCAGCACTACCATTGGGATCACACAACTGTGGACACTATGAAGATGCGGGAGTCATCTGCCAATGTGAGTTTAAAAGTTTTCTTTTTTTGTACATTTTCTTTTAGTAATCTCATTTCAATTTTTCAACGTGAACACAATTCTACACTAATACAACCAATAATTGGTGTAGAATAATGCATAGGTTGCAACGATTTGACGCCTTTTAGTTGTTATTTTTGTATTGACCCGGTGGGTGATGTTTGAATATCATTTAAACCTATGAATATGCCTTTTTAACTTTTTCACATTGTCTCAAGTTCCAGTATTTTGTTTTAATATACTGTATAAAGGAGAACATATATCGATTAGTTAACTGAAGTATATTTGATTTGAACAATCTCTCTCTTTGTCTCTAGTTGGCTGGACACAACCAACTGCAGCACCGAGTACAGGTAACTATAGACATTATAAAAATAAGAAGAAAACTTTTCTTAATGGCTATAAAACAAAGCTTTGTTGAATAATATGAGTTTAACAGCCGTAAATCTCTGAAATTTATTTAAAATCTTCCTCAAAACGTTATAATGTTGTGTATTTGTTTTGTTTTTTTAGCTACACCAGTGATATTGAACACGTCCATCTCAGGATTCAAAGGTAATGATGTTCAAGATAATAGAAGTTCCACCATTACTGCCAGTTTGTTTTTTTCATGTTATATCATAAAGTAATACAAATTTGTCTGATTTTGTTATGTTTTCTTTCTATAATAGATATCAGGCTGATGAATGGTGGCAGCGTGTGTTCTGGAAGAGTGGAGGTTCTTCATAATGGAGTTTGGGGAACTGTGTGTGATGATGGTTGGGATCTCTCAGATGCTGCAGTGGTGTGTCGACAGCTGGGCT